>NC_054757.1:17396284-17696284 GCF_018143015.1 Lytechinus variegatus
ATGGCATGCATGGTAGTCTCTTGGGCGGGGTGCTATAGACATGGTATCGGGAGTAGTACATTATGGAGAGTAGTACATTGTATTCAATATTTTCTCTTCTTGTTTTCATGTTCTTGTCAGGCTTGACGTATATAGCAGGCCGGGGCGGATCAAGGATTTTCCAAAAGGGTGGTGCACATCTTCCGGATGAAAATTTGACAAGCCCCCCCCCCAAAAAAAAAGGGTTTTAGCCTATAATTCAAGGTAATCTCGTCTGCAAAAAAAAATCGAAGCCAAATAGAGGGGGTCCTCGCCCCCCCCCCCTTCCGCCAGTGGTATATAGGATGGAGAAGGGTATTAATATCACCATGCTCTGCAGGTCCAGCTGGAAAATAAGCTCATGAAAGCTTTAATTTAAACAAGTTGTTTAAAGTTACTTCCAAACATTTCTTGTTAGAGTGACGGGCTTCAACGACGTGCTTAAAATTTTAAACAACGTTTCCACAGTGTCCACACATAAACTATCTTATTCCCCACCCACGAGTATGAAGCTATGGATAATTCGAGTCCTATAAAGACAGTGAATGCGATGAAGACAGTTGTGACGTTTCTAAACGGTAAACCGAGTTTCAAGGATATTCTTGCACTAATGATTTATTATCAATTATTCGGAATCGCTACATTTAATACAGATCTAATATAATTGCTTTGAAAAGTTTTGATCGTTACGACTGGTAAAATGGCAACCACGACGATGTATTCTTCAGCATAGATTTGATAATAAATGGGGTGAAACATTGATATTAAGTGGTGCCTGTGTGTGAGCGCGTGTTTTGCGCAAATACATGAATGAGATGAGGTGGTGGTGCGTGTGTGCGTTTGTGCGAGAGCGATTGGGTGCATGGGTGCGTGTGATTGTTTCTCTGTTTACATGTCAATTAGTGGTTGAAAAGAAGAGTGTGGAGATAAAATAAATAAATTGTTAAGGTGGGGTTGATAAAAATCGTAATTGTATAGCATGCCATTAATGTCAGTGAGCTCTATAGCTGCTCTGCCCTGTCTGCGAAGATTTCTTGATTCCAAATGTGAAAATCAAATGAAAAAAAAAATGACAGCGGTACATCTGCGCGGGAAATGAGAAAAAGACACACGACGAGCGTGCATGTAATATAAACCACTTTTAACAATTCAAATCGATTCCCTCCGCAATTCTAGAGTATACATTTATTTTCTCACTTAAATCTGGAAAAAGTACTCTGGCATAAATCTTTACACATGAGGCAAGAGCTTGCTGTAAGATTGAATAATCACTATTGAATTATATGGAATTAGAACACCATTAACCGAGGATAGAATATTACTAGTATATGATTCCCTGTAGGGTATCTTGGAAAGAAAAAAATCCAAAAGAAAATAGAAAGAAAAAGAAAGGTAGATTTATATCTAACGTGACTAAGGATAATACAACTTGAACTCACCTAATCTAAGGTAGATAGAGAATTATTGTAAAATATGTAATCTTAATTTACGTCAACTGACTTAATGGGGATGCAAAAGCCAAGGGGAGTAGAGGTGTTTATGGGTGTGGGTCTTTTTTCAATAAAGATAGGTAATTCAGGCCAATTTCAGACTGTCATCTTGAATAAAATTGAATTGTAATATTTGATATAAGAGCGTAAAAAAAAAAAAAAAGATAATGGGAAAATTTTGAATAAGAATCAGAAGAAGACTATAGAAGAGAAAAAGAAGAAAAGAAGAAGAAGAAGAAGGAGAGGAAGGGGAAGGGGAAGAAGAAGAGAAAAAAAGAAGAAGAAGAAGAGGAAGAAGAAAAAGAAGAAGTAAAAGAAGAAGAAAAAGAAGAAGGAGAAGAGGGGAGCAGGAGGAGGAGGAAGAAGAAGAAAAAGTAGAAAATGGAAAAAGAAAAAAGATACACATGTCTTGTTACTTGGAGAAGGAGAGAGACAGGACAAAGAAGAAGAAAAAATGCAAAGATTAACAGAAAAGGATCTAAAGGGGAAAGGTTAAGGCACAAATGAAGAATGAGGAAAATAATCATAACCCGAACAATCCACTTGCAATTCATGTTCAGATGGTAAGATTTAACAAAAAAACTTCCAACGATCTAAATCGTTAGGAATTCATGGCATATGGCAATACCAGTGACGTAGTATTTGTCCTCGTTCTCGTCTTTTAATTAAGACATCGAAACAGACGATTCTATGAAATTGTAATACCGCAGGTCGTTGTATACTAGGTCAAGAATACGTCTTAATGTTGATTAGTCATGTTCGTGGAACGTCTCTCCGATCGATAGTCCCGAAGTTGAGATGGATGTCACTGCCTAAAGCCAAGTTCATGTAACTACAGCAAACAATCTTTTCATGAGAAAGTCTTTGAATTGAAATTTGCTTGTACTTTGTCATGGTAGATATGTTGAATTTAAGTAATAATAATTAGTTTTTCACTGTATCAATGGATCTGTCTCAGAAAATAATGTTAATTTGTTGATGTCATACAATCCTCCTCGACGTTTAAGATCTTCTGATTCTAAATTGCTTACAGTTCCTAAATCCAAGAAATCATGGGGGGATCTGTCATTTGCACATGCTGGGCCATCCTTGTGGAATCAGTTGCCATATTCCATTCGTAGTATTTCAAATATCGATAATTTCAAAATTGCTCTAAAACCCCACTTGTTTAAAATTGCCTTCCAGTAGTTTCCTTTCATTGTCACTGTGCTTCTTTTATCTTTGTCACATCCTGTTCCATGTAATTTTTCTCTTATTTCCTTTTCGCAGCGCCTTGAGCACACAATCAATGTGGATTTGGCGCTTTAGAAATTATTATTATCATTATATGAATTTATTTTATTTACAGAATCCTTACTCTGTACAAAATCATGTCATCGGAGCTGAAATTGCGGCATTGAAGATCATCAACACAGATCAGCACATGTGGAATGCCGTTCTTGTTCTGTGAATTTCTCAGCAATTACATATTGTCTTCCAGAATCATCACGTACATATTTTCTTATGCAAAAGGTGTAAACACTTTGGTGGTCATTTCATTGGATTCTGTTCGAAATCTGCATTTTAAGATCGTTATCACAACCGGCATTGATAATAAGCCCTAAACAAACCATGGACAGCCACATTTTGGCAAAATAAATACTTTTATACCAGGCATTCGTATCAACCTTTTATTTTTACTCCAGCAGTTTAAGAAAATCTTTCAGACATAATATTATCAACTCTTGTGCTAATTGCGTATCAGGGTGTGGCTGATACTAGCTATGGACAGCCAAAAGTGAAAAAAATGTAATATGTATAATGTAATAGGATTTACTTTTGATATCCATGTGCCTATACAGGCTTACAAATACTGCCTACTAACCTCTTTTCTACATGGGACAGAATAAACCGACTAACACAGTTTAAACTTTACGAACACCTCCAAACTCATTCAGAACTAATATTGGTTTTACGCCAGGGTTACTGGGCGATGTATCTTATCTCAGAATGGACATAGTATGTGTACAATTTGGCATTTTGTTATTGGTTTTGTCACAGAATCCCACATCGTCTACCTATTAACTGGCATTACTCACCGTTCGGGTTAATCTATTAAAACACTCTGCGGTTGCTAAGATTTGAATTGGTGTCTGAATTACACTTTATCACTTTACATAACGGGGAAATCCTGGTATTAAATTAGGAAAAACAACCGATACAAAAGAAGATCATTCAACCACATGCACTCTACTTCAGAATGGGCAAAATTTTGATCACACTGGATAAATACAAATGCCAAAAAGAAATGCCCAATGTTGGTTGGACATGGAGTACTTTTACCCAATATTTTTTAGAGTGTAAAGGAAAAAATGCAGAAACTTACGCATATTCCCTATTATTACATTAGAGAAGAACTTAAGCAAATTATAGTTTGCAAAAGCAACATGCAAAATGCTTTTGATAAATTCAGGATGCCATGATGGGGGTCGGGAGCGACCCCATATGATTTTTTTGTTAAGTGTGGGGGGGGGGAGCAGGAGAAAGAAAAAAATAGATGAATTGTCATTTACTTCAAATAGATAAAATTACGTCATCCTTAGGTTGTCTTGCCTTACTATCAAAATAACCCGACGCCACCCCTGAATAAAGTAGTAATCACAACAAAGCAATAATCACAGGTTGATAATAATGGCTGATGAAATTTACTGTAATACAACATGCCTGTTTACTTGTAAATTGTTAATGTTTATTATATTCCCTGTTTATTCATTTATCATTGGAAGTCACCCCCCCCCACACACACACACACACACACACCCTCACACACACGCAAAACACACAACTGCACATCCCAGAAGTAAGTCATTACATGATCACACACGCGCAAACACACACACATGCACGCTCACATATACCTTGATATGAAATGAAGCAAGAATCCCTCCATCGACATTGCAAGATTTTTTTTTAATGAAAACCACCGTAATTACTGCACAAGTAGACCCATAATGTGTCAGCAGAAAAATACTCAAGCCTTCAGATTTAGAATCATTTGGCGAATATAAAAGCGAAAGAAAGACTTAATTACGGGATTACCTTGGAAGGGTAAATACCAACAATGCAACAGTGCCTAAAAAACACATACTGCTCGTATTTGGTAACTGCGCTATTACTAGCTATTCCCTGGTTTAATCTTGTATCGTGTAGTGTTCTACATAGGGTACACGTTGGCATACACAGCAGTAGTATTGGGAGTTCACACTTCCGAGAAGCACGACGGATACAAGAACATAGCAAATCTATTGTCTGATGCCCTTCCTGACAAAGCACAACCAAGAAGCCGTTGTCCATAATCGGTAAATCAAAACGGCAGTTTCGTCCAGCCCTCTGCATGGAAAAACGACAAATTTGCGAATTATTCGTCAGCTCCGAAACTTAGGACGAAATTGCTGTTCCGGTTCGCAGCTGTTCTTTGTTCTTTCATTTTGTCGGGCATTCTCAATAGATTTACTGTGTTCTCGAATCTGTCTCCGTTGCAGTTGCGAAGACTCCCTATTGAGAGGGGGTGAGTGAAGAGGGGAGAGGGTGATTCGATGTTGGGGGGAGTATAGGAGAGGGGTGAGTGTGGACAAGAAAGTCATGAGGGAGTAAGGGAGAGGGAGAGAGGCATGAATAAAGACAGAGGAGAAAAAGTAGACACGAGAGGAAAGGGGGTAGATAGGAAGAAAAAGAGAGAAGAAAAAGGGGGAAAGAAGAGAAGAAAAGAGAGAGAGGAAGAGACACGGAGAGAGAGAGGGAGAGAGAGGCTGACAGAGCCAGACTGAGAGAGAATAGGAGAGACAATGAGAGAAGCCACACTCGAATAATTCATTTGGTTTCCATGGTAATACCTATAGGAGGTATATGCATAAATGAAACAATCAAGGTAATAGACATGATGAAGCGCCTCGTAAAACAAGTCTAAATCAAATCGCACTGAAAGCACGAATTCGAATTCAATGATTCATATATCATTTCTTTCTTTTTTATGCTTAAAGGCTTTTCAGTCTATTTTCAAACTATGTAAACCTTCTTTTTTTTCATTTCTAAATTTTTCTCAGTTATCTCATTTTAGTGATATACACTATGCAATATTTGAATAGAGTAGTTAATAAACTAGGTTTGTTTTAAAAACGTAGCTAGAAATTCATAAATATTTTGTTACGGGGGAACCTACAATTTTCAAGCATTACAAGTGAGTTAGCGAAGCGACATAATATTACAAGGTCCTTTTTTATTTTTTTGTATTAAAATTTGGGATCAGGTGCACACCTTTAGGTATGAAATAATTATTCGATCAAATTACAGTTTATATGATGATGCGCTGGTACGGCAAGGATTACCAACTCTTATTCCGAAGAGAAAAATACTCACTCAAGATATTGTCATTTCATTTGAAAAAAAAATGACAGTCCTGGTTACTTAGCCAAAGAAATAATAAATTTTAATGTACGAAAAGCAAAAAAAAATGTCATGAATTTCAATAAATGCAAGACGAGTAGGTTGAGAAACAGCGTCCTTCAAAATCGTGTCAATGTGCTTAATAAATATTATATATCTGCTGAAATAAATAATTGAAAATTCTAAACGTCGAATCTTCATTGATTCTATTAGCAATTGTGTAATTGATTTTCAAACCATATATTAACTTAGTGTTTTTATCTTGGTTTATTTTTACCGATGAATTTGATTCGTATTTCTTTCTTTTTATCAATGATTTTGCTATGAAATTTCTATGTGTATAAGTTTAATTCTTAATTTATTTTTACCATGTATGCTGAAGAGACTTTGTAAAGCGTGTGTATTTTTTCACCTCAAGAACGTCTTTTTTTAATAAACCATGATTTGAATTGAATCAAATTTGAAATTCTGTCAGTGGTGAATTTGTGAATCCTGCAATAGATTATAACTGTTTTAGGACCTCTCCTTCGCCCAAGAACGGCGCTAGTGAATTAGAAAATATAAGAAAATATCAGAAGATATTAGAAAATCGGATATTAACAAGAAAGACATCGATAAATTATTTCGTGCTGTTAACTTAACAAATAGCAATTTTAAGATGAAGAAACCAAGAAATGATAAAAACGTAAAATTGTCATTATAACATCTTTTAAATATTCCAAACTTACCGAATAATTATCTCGGGACTTTCAACTGATATGATGAGACAAGTCAACTGTGACTCACTATCCCTGTAAAGATATAAAAACGAAACAATGATATCAAAATATATAAATTAATCTTAATCCAATTATTGTATTTTCCATGATTGCGACCCATGAAATGAAGACTTCATGTTATACTATCCAGTGACATTCCGTTCAATTCAATTTACTGTCATGCATTCGTTAAAAAAAAACACAAAAATGTCCTCAGATTCCTGATACATAAATGTAAAGAGTGGTGACACCCAAATTAAAGATACCCAATCCCACGTGACAAGTTGTAGGTTCAACATGCATACATGGTTCGTTTTATAGTTTTATTTCATATATGATATACCTTTAATTTAAAGATAAATAGTATACTTTTAATGGTAAAAACAGAAATACCAATATTGAATATTCAATATCCTATTGAGGGAACCCCCCTTGGCTCCTTCCCCTAGTACATCCATGTTAATGTTATATAGAGGATCACGAGAATATAATGATCTACCACCTACAATAAAATTATCAAATAGCCTAGTTAAATTTTACAAAAATTTAAATCAGATAGTTCAGTCTTGCTCTGGCCTTTAAAAGAAGTGGGGGGTTGCGTTTTGGTATAGATGTATTCTCTTGTACTCTTTCTGTTGTTTTTCATTATTGTTTAGCTCAATTATTTCTTATGTATAATTCTATTTTGTGTCATGTACAGTATCTGTTATGTCATGTTATGTACAGTAACTGTACATAACATGACATAACAGATACTGTTACATATTCTCTAGACCCGAGGGAGGAACAGTTTTATTAAATATACAAAGCTGAGTGGGTTTATCCAGCCATCTCACTATACTTTTGATTTTATTATGTACATACATTTACCTTGTATTGTTTTTTAACATTGTGATATGGAAAATAAATACCAATACCAATACTTGAATTAGTCAAAACAGACACACTGTTCCGCTATATTCCACGATGCTACATTACCATTGACACGCATACACTAAGAGCAAAATCATACGATTTTTGCTCTTATCTTAGAAATAAACTTAAATATAATGTGAATACAGTATAGGTGGATTCGGTGCTAACGCGCCTTCCTATAGCATTCACTAACATTGTTTCATACGTCTGCTGCTACTAAAATGCTCCCTCCAGGGATTTCAGCTGAGTATGAAATTGAGATGGAGAGTACGTCCTTCAAATGACAGTTTGCTGTAAAATCGAAGAAAAAAATGTAACCATGTTTGCTTCCACGGTGTACATATTCTATAACACATGCTGACAAGCGGTAAAAGTCTTATACTTGACCTACTTTAGTATTAAAGATTATTAAGAGTATCGTGTATACACCATTCATGTACAGATTCAAAGGTAATGAAACCTTAGATCAAGCCTTGATCAAACTGCAGCTTTACCATTCAAATGTCTTTGTTAGAGAACAGGAAATCGCATCAAAATAGGTCTGGGAAAATTTACTTCACTTGACCTATTAGTAGTAATAAATTGCAAAGCAAGAAATATTTACCTTATACTTTTACTCATAGATCCAGGATAAATCTCTATGAAAGGTATTATATACCCAATGTCTTTATTATGATGATAGATTTAACTGTTTTTGTTAGAGAGCAAGAATTGTATTATCTGAGAGAAAATGCCTTGAAGTTCTACTTTGACACACCAAACACAGCAATTTACAAAATTACTAAAAGTTATGCTTTCAACTTAGGCCCCTCCGTTATTCATTGGTTTTGATTATTATTGTGCATAAACTCCTCTTTGTCTCAAGAACCATTTATTCATTTCATAATATGTTATACCCATGACAACCAATGAAAAATGTTTGTATTATGGAAATAAACTGAACTGAAAACTCAATCGAATATCGAATTAGCGAATCATGGCATTGAAATCAATAAGACTACACTCTACATTAATTCATATCAATTTACAAGAGGATTTCAAAGCACTGGTGTGCTTAATGAGGGCGTGAGAACGCCCCACCTCCAATCTTACAAGGATTACAGCAAGCACATGTAGAGATAAAAGGTGAAAAAGCTAGTTGGGATGATGCGTCGACCCCCCCCCCCAATACACACACACACGCACATCTCAGATACGCTAGGGGTGTAAAGACACCTTGTAATGAAAAGGGCCCTTGTTTTTTGTTTGTATGTATTGTAATCTCAGTGGAATGATAAACCAGCAGAAGAGCAAAAATTAAATTAATAGGGGTAATAAAAAGGAGTACTTAAGTTTGATGCCCTTGATTGCGTGGACGAAAACGAGTGGACAAAACGAGATGGCACTATATTCAAGGGCGGCGCGAAGGGGGGGGGAGCAGGGGCAATCACCCCTGTATGATTGCATGCAGGGACGGATCCAGGGTCTTCCAAAAGGGGCCACATTTTACCTAGGAAAATTTTGACAAGCAAAAAAAAAAGAAGAAAAAAGGTCTTCAATTTCAAGGGGGGCACACTTCAGTTTTAATGGCATTTTTACATTACCTATTCTAATTTTGCTTTTCAAGGGGGTGGCACGGGCTGGCTGTGCCGCCCCCCCCCCCCCCCTTGGATTCGCCAGTGATTTCATGGTTTATGAAAGAAAGGTAATAAAAAAGAACCGTAAGGTGCAGAGGCCTGGGTTATGTAACTCTATAAAACCTTGCTTTTCAATGTAGAAAATACTGACGTTACCTTTAGATCGACTTACCCCCCCCCCACACACACACACACACACTCCAAATACCATGTCGCCTCTCCCCTTACTATATCAATATATGCATTGTCTACGTAACCAATTCTCATGTAGAATTCAATCATTGTAACATGATCGAAATTCTCTTCGTGTTTTCTTTGCATGTATACTTTCTATGGATTCATAATGGCGAATTTAAAAACATCTACTTCTCACAAACCAGAATAAACTCACAAAAACATCTTAAAGGTGAATTCTGGTTATAAACTTCTCATTCAGATAGAACGGTGGTGGATATTTTTTCACAATTAAAGGCATACTTTTTTTTACAAGAAGTGAAAAAATATATATATATATACCAAAGAAGAGACAAATGCTAGGTTTTTTTTTTCAATGGCTGTATATTCAGGTTTGAAATTCGGAAGTCAAAAAGTCGAAAGTCAAAATTCGAGATTCATATTTTCAAAAATCTAAACAAAAAACAATTAAAAACTAAAAATCAATCATTTATTATTCAAAATTCTAAATTTTGAATTCGAAATCCAAAATCCACAATTCAGTCCTAATATGCGACAATATATAGTTGGTCAGAATTAAACCAGATGATATTATAGTGTCAACTTACCAACGCTTCAACTAGACCAAAGTAATCACCTCGTTACGACAAACATTTCCTGTCCATTTCAGATAAGATAACCATTCCTTGGTAGTAGCTAGCCTCTATATTGGCCTTATATCTATGCAATTATTCCACGGTGCACAAAGTAGAGAACTATAGGTAGAATCAACTTGCCTGTGGTCCCATACGCAGGATTACACGTCCAAAGAAACCTCGTCGCTGTCTGTGTTCCACACACATAACAATAGCATAACATAATACAAGCATCTTCTCTAAATATTATTGATCTTGAAGTCCAGGGAAGTACTGAGAAAGTATTGATGTAGCGAATAAGTTGTGGTTATGACGGTTTATTGTCCCCTCTGTTCTATCGAGGAAATGATAAAAGGATAGTGTCGGGGTGTCGATACAATACAACGCAGGCAATGGTCAGTTTTAATGACCAATGGCAGACCGAACAGGACTTTTGGCATTTGGGACCCCCCCCCCCCCCCCCGCTGATCTCACTTGTATCTTTCTGTGACTTTGTCGACACGTACACTTTAAAAACACAAAATGCAAAATGGGTGGAAAGGAGCCGAAAATGACAGCGTTTTGCATCTTTATTAATAATGATGTCAGTCCTCGGACCTTTTAAAGGGTGACTTACCCCTTAAACCCTTTAATTTTTAAGAATATACAAAACCAAGATGTTATGATATGGACCTCGATTATCTACTTCATATACATATTAATTCTTATCATATTATATTTTATATCATACTTCTGAACAATAAACATTAACTTTATTTTGCTGTCTTTAGTCCAGCCCCCCCCCCCCTTCGATTATACTTGCTACATCTCTACGGTGTCATTTGCGATTGTCTTAATGTAGAAATTTGATTTCTTTTCTTCTTTTCTTTCTTAATATACTCTAGACAGTACACCACACATTTTTAAAAAGATTTTATATGGTAGAGAGTGCAAGAGGGCGACTATCCCTTCCATTTTTTTCAATAAAACAGAAGATGAAAAATACAGAAGAGGAATTAAAGAAAAAATGGAGTAGGAATTTTACAAATAAAAACGTCTGAGTCGGAAACTATATTAGTACCTCATTTTTTTTTAATTAAGAAATACGACGTCACACTCGGGCCCTCTTGCCCTATCCGAATACCCCCCCCCCTCCAGCTGGCAAGGCAGTATACATGTACCCCCATCTCCTTGGAGGACGCAGTTCCACAAGTTGGATGCCATTATGATTCGGAAATACATAAATACCTTAAAATAAACGTGTACTGCAGCTCTTCAACTCACACGCTCTTAGTGAAACTGGTGTCAGAAACTTGACCTTGGGTCGAACTCCTGAATAAGTGGCGTAATTCTACGCCATTTTAGGTCAACTTGTGAAGAGGTGTGAAAAGAATGATACTTTGTCACCCTGAGAAAGCGAAAGCGGGCTGGTGCCAAAACCAATCATAATATTTTGGAGTTTTCTCTCAATCAAAGTTTCCTTGGGCGTATCAATGCAAGGCCTTCGAATGTGACACGTGACTAGGGCATAGTTTCGGATATGTTGGAATATCAGATGTATAGCATACAGATTGATATTGGGGCATTACGGACATAGACCACCCCCCCCCCGAAAAAAAATCATTAAAAAATGAATAGATAAATGAAATTTCAAAAAAAAAGAGCTCGTAATGAAGTAAAATAGAATAAAAGAAAAGAAAATAACATGACATAAAAAATCAATAAATAAATCAATAAATAAACAAATTTTTAAAAAAATACTACCAAGATAAAAATACGAAAAGAAAGAAAAATTATATCATGAATGTTATGTCAAAATCTATCACAGAATTAGAATTTGGTATCAAAATGTCAGTTTTATACCTAAATATGCCACGTCAACCACTCCAAAAAAACATCGAGCTTTGGCCAACGAGGGCCTAAGCAACACTGGAATGAAAGAGTTAACAGTTCTAAAACTTGTATGTAATTTCAAAGGCAAAGATATAGACTTTAGGAAGTTGACAACACAGATTATCAATTTAATTTTGAAAGGCATACTTTTTGAGGATCCAACATCAGAAATTTACTGGAGCAATAAATATAATATAGAAAAATATAGATGGAAAACTATCTATAAAATGCCTTTTGTGTTTTTAACGGATACTAAGAGTAGAACTTTTCAATATAAAATAAACACAAGAACACTCCTCTTAAATAAAAGATTATATAAAATGAAAATTGTAGAATCTGAATTATGCACCTTTTGTAAACAAGAGGCGGAAACAACAGAGCATCTTTTTACAGAATGTCAGCATGCATGTACCTTTTGGGAAGAGTTTTTGAAATGGTGGTATACAAAATTTGATATCAATTTACAACTAAATGATGAAGATATTATTTTTGGTATATCTGATGGAAGACCACATAAATCACTTATGAATCAATGCTTAGTTGTAGCTAAACAAATGATATATACATGCAGACACTTGAATATTTTACCGTCCTTTGATTTGTTCTTTGTAAAGCTTAAACGAATATACAAAATAGAAAAACAAATTGGCATTCAGAATAAACAATTATCAAAGTTTGAAAAGAAATGGAAAACTCTACAGCCCTCTTTCATGTAATAGTTTGGGCAGCTTGATGGAAAACGAAATCAAATGTGTCATCATAACCATTCAATCCTGAAATGTTTTCTTTTTTTCCTTCTTTTTAATTTGTTTTGTATTTTATTTCATTTTGTATATAATATGTACAGTACAATGTATAATGATTATGTTTGTTATATGTATAAGAAGTTATGGATAATAAAAAATCACTGAAAGAAAAAAAAAAAACACTGGAATGAAAACTTGATAAATAACAAAATGATTGGGGGGTCTGTGATATGTATATTGAGACTGTTAAGTTGCATCATGGATATAAATAGTATGGAATTCATGCCTCAACCAATCTGACCCAATCAGAAATACAGAATTACCCTCATTAGCTTGTAATCCAGCTAAAAAAAAGGGTTTCCATGAAGAGTTGAAGCAGACCAAAGTTAATTGATATAAAAGAATCAACATGATGAAGGCAATGAATACCTTGCCCTTTGGCGGGGATTCATTGTACTGGAATAATAAAATGTCGGATTTCATATAGCCAGTTCTGATAAACATAATTATATAACCAACGACCATATTCCGAATAGACATGACAGATAAATGAAATATTCATGTTTTGCACCGACGATTGTTATATATAAGAATTTTTTTAAATCAATTTCATTCATTTATTTAGTTATTTCCTCTTTAAGGATATTCATAGCATATAATGATTAAGAATATTCCAGAATGTCTCAGTAAAGCTTTGTTAGGCATGCATATTTAATGAGGCTAAGTAATTTTTGTTATTTCTAGAATGTACAAAGATGGACAATATTAGACTGCTTAACAATAGAGCCTGCCAGCAGTGGAAAATCACAATAGAATAGCTATTTTGTTTACATTGCTAATTTCACTGAGGTCATTCAAGAAGGAGAATGTTCTTTTTAAAGACAATACGAGAAGCTTCCAGAATAGGTGAAATGTATATATATATATATATATATATATATATATATATATATATACACATGTAAGCTGGTAGTTTGTTCATCAATATATCAGATCAGAACTCAGAGTTTCACAACAGACTTTATATCAGAGCATAGTAATTATTTCCAACTGGAATACAACATTTATCTTCTGTGGAAAAATTTGCAAGCCATCCATGAACTGTTGCAGAAACTTTGAAAGAGGAATTCTCAGTTATAATCGAGATCAACCTGTTTTAATGAAGCTTTTCAACCCATGGATTGCTGAAATTGACTGTTAATCATCATCGTCTTCGCAGACATTTCAACCGGTTACAATGACTCTTATCATTCATCGTGTTTCAACATCAATTTCATCATCGCCAGCATTGTGGACATTAATATAAGGAACGTTTGCCAGCCAACTTGGGTATATATATCATTTGGAATATACATTCGTGGACAAATACCTTGGTCGCATTTGCTCTACGGCTGCCGTACGGCGAGTCGGAAACAGCCGTTTTATTAATTTTGATTCTAACCACCTATATGTAGTTGGACAAAAAATGTTAAAACGGCTGTTTTCAACTCGCCGTACGGCCGCCGTAGAACAAATGTGACCAACCAGAACTGACACTTCAAGAGATGTAATGGAAAAAAAAAACTAAATTTTCATTGTTATTTGTTGCAGTATCGCAACAGGATCAACTCAAATGCACATAAATTACAAAGCTAAAACTTATATATTTCCTTCCCTTAGGATTTTGGGGTGTGAGGCGCACTGGAAAAAATAAAGATCGTTGCTTGAGTTTAGCCCTTTAAATTCAGCTTAGATGTCATTTTAAAGAGACAAACTTGCTCCTTTTTCTTACTCTTGTTAGATCTTTTTAGTATTGAATCATTTTTCGGTTTTAGTTGATGAGACAACTTATCAATTCCTTGGCTATATCATGTATATGAATGTTCAAGTTATAGCTATCGCTGCTCAGGTCCCCTTTAGAAAGGTATATACCTTACTTCTTCATCCATTGTTGGTTAAGTAGCATTAAGAAAATGTGCTGGCTTAACGAAGGTCGACAGATAGAGTTCGCAAAGAACCTAAAGCTTATGAAACTATTTGATTTGACTTCACCCTTTTTATAATGATTATAGTCAAATTGTGTTGGAAATCGCAATAAATGCAACCCAATGATAACTAATTTTGGTTGCTTTTTCTTTTAACTTTGACAACCTGTGCACTCTTTTTCAAAGAAGACCTTTTAGACCTATAGTCAAAATCTATAAGCCAAATCTGATCATCATTTTGCCAAAACACAAAAATAGTTTTTGCTTCATATCTTACATCGCTCTAAACTGTCTGTTTTGATTTTTATATCAACGTATACCTGATCTGTCTGTTTATCAATTTTACTTTTATTATTGACAAAAATAAAAGCAAAGGTTATCAAGTCTGACTTATTTACAGAGAACACCTGGGAAACGGCGTTGGGAAAGAAATAAAAGGTTTAGTAATTAGCATGACGGAAAGGGGTTTCTGAGCAAGAGAAGTGTGATAATTGCAAAAAAAATGATCAAACTTTTCTTTGAAGGTCGTCCAGAAAACATGATTGAAATTTAATTGGTCTCTGCATTCGTTGAAATTAATTGTGATGTAACACTCCTCCCTTTCCCTTCGTTTCTCGTCTTTTCTCTTTAAAGGTCAAGTCCACCTCAGAAAAATGTTGATTTAAATCAATAGAGAAAAATCAGATAAGCACAATGCTGAAAAGTTCATCAAAATCGGATGTAAAATAAGAAAGTTATGACATTTCAAAGTTTAGCTTATTTTCAACAAAATAGTTACATGAACGAGCCAGTTACATCCAAATGAGAGAATCGATGACGTCACTCACTCACTATTTCTTTTGTTTTTTATTGTTTGAATTATGCAATATTTCAATTTTTACGAATTTGATGATTAGGACCTCATTGCCTGAAGCACAAAATCTTAAAATAATGGAATTCCACGTGTTCAGGGAGGAATGAAACTTCATTTCACATGACAATGATGAGAAAATAGAAATATTTCATATAATAAAATACAAAAGAAATAGTGAGTGAGTGATGTCATCAACTCTCTCATTTGGATGTAACTGGCTCGTTCATATAACTATTTTCTTGAAAATAAGCGAAACTTTAAAATGCCATAACTTTCTTATTTTACATCCGATTTTGATGACATTTTCAGTGTTATGCTTGTTAAATTTTTCCCTTTTTATTCAAATCAAGAGTTTTTGTTGGGGTGGACTTGTCCTTTAACCACTTCCTTATTCTCTCTCTCCCACTCATTCTCAACCTTCCCCTTTCCATTTCCTATTTTTTGTCTCTCTCACTATTCATTCATCTACATGATCTAGTTAGCCTATTTTTTCTCTTTAATTTCATTATTCCTTAATCGTTTGCTTTTTTGTCTTCCTTTGACCGCTCTATTTCATATTTTTTATGTTTTCCCTCTTTCTATTTACCAATCTTTCCCTGTCTCTGCTTCTGTCAGCCTGCCCCACCCCCTCTCTCCCCCTCACTATGTCTGTCTCTCATTTTTTTCGCTCACTCTTTTCCTCTGCTTTCTACCCCATCTTTCTCTTTTTATTGCTTCTCTCTCCCCCTCTCTTTCTCCCCTCTTCCTCACACTTTATTTTTTTTTCTTATTTTCTGTGTTATTGTCATCTCTACGATATATACTTTATATATGGCCAATCTTCAATCATAATTCAAATTGAGAAAACTATATCTATTGCCAGTGTGTGCATTTCCATTTAACACTATAAGGCACTAATTTGCATAATTGACATTGTAACGTTATGACGTAACGTTGTAATGAAGCGTAACGTCGTGGGGAACACTGTTTACTCGACTAAATGATCGTAAAGTCGTAGGTTACACTGAACTATTTGACCATTGAAATAAAGTTTGATCCACGGTGTACCCTACCCCATTCTGAATTTTACATAGCTTAAATTTGGGGGGGCAATCCTCGATAAGAAATCGTTGCAAAATTCGCCTCTCACCAATAGCGTGACAACGATATCATATTATATTTCCAGATCTTCCAACAATCTTCACCACGAAAAAAAATGATAAAAAGCGAGTAAAGGGAAGGAAATGGTGTGTAATATTATTGATATTATTAAATTTCTGAATACCATGTCAAAATATATTCAAAACTTTGATTTACTGCTTCAAAAAGTCGAAAATTTGCTCCTTACGCCATGGTTGGTGCCACAAAACATAACGTCTCTTTATATGTCCCTGGTATACATCACAAGGTTGTAGCAAATTGAAAGCTTCCTATTTTGGTACATATTTGTATGTGGTCAGTATTTGTGAAACACAGTCCGATCGAAGCAGAGAAAAGCATATAATGGAAGGCAGATAAAAGCTAATTGTTTAGTGAGAAAACAGAGCATGCCCACATCGGCAGGCAAATTATGCTGACCAAATTAGATGCTCCGGCGCTGACCATTAGCATTCTTTCACTTGCATAGGTTGAGAACAGTACTTAGGAAAAGGACGATAGTATATACTGGTCCAGTTTTTTGGAATTCCTTGGATATGACACTTAAGCAACTACAAAATTATAATATTTTCAAACATCACTTGAAAGCAAAGCTTCTTCTTCGATATAATGAAACAAACTGAATTGCTCTTTATTGGCATGCTCTATTGTATTTTTGTCCACAGAGCTTATCAAGAACTTTCTTAAATTCTGTTGGATGGCAGCTGCTTGCTTTATTTATTTTGTTCTTTTATTTCTTCGTTTCTTTTGTCACGTTTCTGTGTTGTGTTGTTTTTGTCGGTATAATTTGATTTATAAAATGTTGTCACGTGTATTATTCTAAAGTAATTATATCAAAAGTAATGTATAAAAAGGGAACCTTATCTACAAGCATTCTGCTTCTAAGGTTTCCTCCACTTTTCCGTTTTATGTATACTTAAACATGTATTAATATGTATTGATTAAGAATGCTTGCTATTTATACTTATATAACCTACGTGTGTAATGGTTGTTCAGCTTAGTTATGCAAGATATCAAAGTTTTGTAACATAACGGATTTGTGGAAATAAAACCTAAATGAAATGAAATTGCTCAACCCCCCCCCCCTCTCTCTCTCTCTATTTCTCTCTCTCTCTACCTCTCTCGGAAGAGGATCGAACAATAGTTGAAGGTGAAAATTAATTTCTCTTGAGCATTAAGCTTTGGTGGTGGCGGCGGCGGTGATTTTTTAACCTGATTGCTAAAAAAGCATGAATCCTTGTACGGAAGAACTCAGAATACCGACGTCTTAAGGTCTTCTCTGAGAGAACTGGTAATGAGGATTAATGCCTTACCAAAGGGCACTAGAGCACCAAGAGAGAATCGAACCCGTGTCACCGGAATCAGACACCCCGCTCTATAGACTGAGCTATCGCATGAGAATTTCTTCGCACGCATTAAAGGGGGAATTTACCCCGAAAAAAGTAAAAAGAGCAGAATGAATAATGGCAAATTTTGGTGAAGGTTTAAGGAAAATTCATTAAAGATTAAGATTTGAGACATCCTAAACGAGCAGATGTCCCTGATGTTATGAAATATAAAATGCATAATATTTTCAATTTTTTAATATTTCATGATGACTTATTTTTGTTTTCTTTTTAGGAACGGGTGTGAAATGATTTTTATATTGATATACTAAATGTACAGTAAAATCTATTTTCAATTTTCTGAGAAAGTTACATTTCAATGATCTTTAGGAAAGCTACTCGTATATGTATTCTATGATAGATTTTTCTTAAACCTTCGGCAATATTCTTTTATAATTTTTCAGCTTTTCTTTTTACAATAAACTTTTTGTAAGGGTGAACATTCCCTTAATACTCGTCACCACCTAAACTCGAATGCATGCAAGGCAAATCTTTGTAAAGCTTTGATTTTGATTTCAAGAGCTGGGTAAAAGCCGAGTGAGTTAAGAGGAAGAAAATCCCCGAAATTTGAATAAGTAGTGAAAAGCCCCCCATTAGACAAGCATAATCCTCCCCAAGATGTCCCGGTGTTTACTTACTTTTAGGCTTACACCCACTTGCATTTTACCAGGGGCGGCGCGATCTATTTTGTTGGGTGATAAATAATAAACGGAGCATTATGTAAAACAGGGCATTGTGCAGTTATCCCGCGAAGTCAACTATTTTTAAAGACTTTTTTTTACTTTCATTTTTTTCCAAGCTTTCATCTATTTGTCCCCTTTTCATTACTTTAAAAGCAATATATGCGGGGGCGCACCCATCAACCCCTGCTGCACTTGCCCTTGATATTATCTTGACCTAGATCAATGGCGAATATGCTCACTGTAATTTTGACAGCAGCTATCCATGTCATATTTAATGACTGACACATTTCAACAAAACGACGCAAAGATATGTTCTGAAGTCTTATATAGGCTTTAGAGTACTGTACCCGCAGAATAAGTCTGGATGTGTTGTATGATTAACTCGGTACCACTAGATTTTAATCTCCCGTTACATAATTCCGTTAGGGTTTAACTTTGCACTCCAGAGATTCGATTTGATTATGTCAACTGGTTGAATACACAAACTCAATATAAACATTTCAAGCTCCATTCGTCATACATGGACCTGCATGCATGGCGAGTGCTTCATAAAATGACTGGTCGGATGTTTTTAACAAAAAAATATGTTTAATCCGACAGTTACCATAGGAACAGCGCTCCTTTTAATAGCCAATCAAAATGTAGGAACGTTATCAAATCTGACAACTTGTCGGATGACGAATGCAACGCTGCCCACAAACCAAGATGCAGTTTTGTAGCTGTTTTGATTTGGCTTTTAAACTAGGCTATACAGTAAATGGGTTCAAATTAATTACTCGAAACCATGGCAACGGTTGCTTGAAAATCCTTGCAATTTGTGGATCCCCGTATTCTCGAACGTCGATGATTTGGCGCCATGGCGCTTCCAGTGAGGAAGAGTGATATCTATTTTTATCTGACAGTCCGGGTTAAAATCAAGTGTTAAAACGGTTGATTACCGGATATTCACCATAAAGCAGTTGTCATTCCTTAAAATTTCGCAGAAATATTCCACACAACCTGGTCACCATCTACATTTATAAACGATTCTACACAAAAAATGGATTTACTTCTTATTATCCTAGTTTTGTCTTCATACACATAGGAAGTGGACATGGTGGATATACATATAATTGCATCAAGGAATATTCATTCTTAATTCATTCTTTAGAACCACGATGAATCAAGTAGCTTTACCTTAATGCCAAAATATATTTTATTGTATCATAAGAAATGCTTCCAGTATTCTTGGCTTCAAATCTTTTCATAAGTCATACCTTTTTCCTCAATAATTAATTTCCTTTTTTATCTTGAATATTGTGGTTATTATTGAAAATGTTAAATTATTATTCATACATTGTACGCGCTCTGGTACTTTTTGTTTTAGCGCCTCTAAATATCCATTAATAGTGTTACTATCATAAGGTGTATGCAATATTGTTGTGGGGTTACATGTTTATAAGATAAATTCCTATGACAAATGATATAACAAAACAGTTAATACTGTTACTTATTATATTATAGACTATAGTACTGTTACCTATTATATTATAATACTGTTACCTATTATATTATAATACTGTTACCTAATAGGTTCATGGAAATGTTTATCATTTTCATGATTCAGGAGAACAGTATCCTTGTAAATAAAAAAATAAATAAATAAAAAGTGTGGGTTGCAACAAACATCGACAATACTACAACCTGCATATAGTCCTATATTTAAGTTGCTTAGTGATAATGGGTCAACGGTATAGATAGCTTCTTATCGCCTAATGGGTATGTATTAATCATCTAATTAGTACAATCAGCATGACCACTGCTTCAATTGAATAGGATGCTTCCATTACGTGTCCGAGCGTGCGGTCCCACTGGGCGATTTCATGTATAAGCGCAAAAGCAAATTATTATTGTATGTTTTGGCTGGGCAGCAGAAGACAATGTTTCAGAGTTGCGAGATTTTCGGTCTGGGATTATTGGTGCATAAACACTAACATCATGCTTTAATAATAAGGCTTCAGGGAAATCCATCCAAATTTAAAAAAGTTATTACATTTTTAATATTTGATTTGTGACGTCATATACTAGCAGCTGCCCCATATATTATGTAGGCTTAATATAAAGTGCAAAAATTCAAATTCATTAATAGTTCATGATGACTAATGTTTTTTTTCTTTCTGGCGCGGGTGTAAAATGATCCGTCTGTTGATATACAACATGAATCATTTAAACTTATATGAGAAAATGACATTCGCTTGTTTTTTTTTTGCTAAACGATGCATGGGGAAATTGCTCGGATATGACGTCACCGAACAAACAATTACAATTCTAATAACTTTCTTGATCTTTGATGAAATTTCCTCAAATCGTGACCAATATATGTCATTATTTTTTCTCATCATTTTCATTTACTGCTATCTTTACAATAAATTGGTCAGATCGAACTTTCCCATTAAGAATGAGGATTCTCAATAATTCCCATAATTTAATATAATCAGCCTACAGTTCTTAAAACGCTTCAGGGTGAACTTTAAAGAACAAGTCCACCGCAACAAAAAGTTGATTTAAATTTAAAATAAAATTGAAATAATTTTTTTTTAATTTAACAAGCATCGCACTGAAAATTTCAAAAAATCGGATGTAAAATAAGAAAGTTATGACATTTAAATGTTTCGCTTAACTTCACAAAACAGTTATATTCACATCCTGGTCGGTGTGCAAAAGAGGGGACTGATGACATCACTCACCCACTATTTCTTTCGCATTTCATTAAATGAAATATTCCGATTTTCTCCCCGTTGTCCTGTGAAACAAAGTCTTATTCCTCTCTTAACATGTGGTATTACCATTGTTTTATCATTTTAAGATTCAGTCGAGTTGGTCCTTATTGTCAAATCTGTAAAAATGGAAATATTGTATAATTCAAACAATACAAAACAAAAGAAATAGTGAGTGAGGGACATCATCGACTCTCTCATTTGCATGTCAGTGCATATAAATGTTTTGTGAAAAATATGCGTAACTTTGTCATAACTTTCTTATTTTACATCCGATTTTGATGGAATTTTCAGTGCTGTATATCGACACTTTTCTGGGGTGAACTTGGCTTTTAAAGGGGGATAAAAGTGACCAACACTTTATGTTTTCTCTCATCGAGTGTGTGTTTAAATGACTTGTCTTTAAAAATATACATTCCGAGATAACCATAAAAATACTTCATTCATACAGAGAAACTAAAAAGATTTTTAAACGAAAGTATTGTTTTACTACTTATAGATAGAACGTTGCAGTATACTAGCCAGATGTGAATAGTTGCGGACTATAAGTGGCGCTATCGAAGGCTGCTGTTTTGAGTCTGCTTTAAGTTAAATTAACGTTATCGAGGCCCATTTCCGACTTGATGTTTGCCTGACAACATTCGATCATTCTCGTATTCTTCAATAGTTTACACTCCAAAGAAAATAAACTTGATAAATTGACTAGTTTAGTATAGTCATCTGGTTGAAACCGATATGTGTAATCATTTTTCTTACTACTTTCTTTTTTTCAGAAATGAATGAGTTCTGATCAAATCTGATTACAAAATAGTCAAACATGACTAAAACAACAGTTGCAACTAGCTTACTCTTGCATTCTGTACACTTAAGATGTCAGGGGCAACTTTGTCCCCTGTCTTGGGTAATTTATGTTGGTAAAAATATATAGAAATATTATGGGCAATTGTTAACCAATTGGGGGTCTGCTTTCATTACATCCACGCATTAGAGCATTATTGGTAGACAATGCTCCATAATCATGACAATTGTTTTTTGGAAATTCATTGTCATTTATTATCATGAAATGATTGCTAGTTTACATTTGTCGCTCTCCATCCTGGCAGGTATTTCATTAAGCTGTTCGTAAGTTAAGAGCGACTTCAAGAACGACTGGTGATCCTTTCTTATGATAAATAATATTCACCAATCACCATCAATGTTCATTGGTGATTATTTAGGGCGTAAGAAAACTTCACCAGTCGTTCGTAAAGTAGCTCTTAACTTACGAACAGCTTTATGAAACAGCCCACAGGTCTGGTGTAATTTTGGTATGCCAAATAAATTTCGAGTAACATTGTGAAACGTAGGGCATTGTCCGTGGCGGATACGTACACTAAGTATTATCCACCATCAATAATAATTACTTATGATCAATATGGCCATACCTCGGTTGCATATTTTGTGTGTCTAGTCTAGATATAAATTAACCTCATCCAATTATTGTATTTTTACTCTACCGATTCAACGTGAAATTGACACTATTCCATAACAAAATATAATGGCCTTTTACAATAACAAATTTATGTTCGAATACTATTATTGACGAAGAGCCTTGCTCTTAAAACGATCCCAAAGGTATTATTAACAGAGCTTTTCAACGGATGGGATTTCACAGATGACCGCTTTCTGGATCAAGGCTAGAAATACATCCAATTTAGTTTATCTACGAAACTGTCACTTTGTTAAGGACTTATAAGCGAAAGATGGATTACTTAGGGTTTTAGAGTGATTGAAAGGTATTAAATGCATAAAAATCATCATAATGTCAAATAACCGTTTGGAGAGACGATGGTGAAATGGCTAAGCTCTGTTATTGCTGTTATTGCTGCTGCGACTGTTGTTGTTGTTGTATTTCTTGATTTTCATCCTCTTAATGCTGGATTTAGCAATGGCGAAAACCAATAATATTACTATCTATATCGTATATAGAGTGTTTGAGCGGTGCATATTTTGGATATTATGACATGATATGAATGAGCTACCCACTGAGCAATAATGATTATAATAGATTTTGTACTTTGTGGGAGTTTTTTTTACATATTCATTTTCAACATTTGCATTATTTCTTTTGTACTTTAAAGGTTTAAATCGACTTTGCTTACTTAAGATCGATCATCTGATTCCACAATCTATCCATATTTGGTATTTGGGTCATCAACCTCTTGAAAAAACACGTCTTCATATCACTTACTCGCGAAGAATTCAGTCATAAATTTGTTCCATATATGAGTGACGTTCTAATTAATTTGTGTAACCATGCAGGACCATGGGTCAACTAGGGCTCCGTAACACAAAGATTAGCGATCAATAGCTAAATGAACTGACCAATCACTATCAATGTTACACGCGCATTAGATTAGAAATACTAACCAGTGACCAATCAGTGCGGTTCTTTCGTATTTGCAATTCATCGCAAACCTTTGTGTTACGGGGCCCAGGTCTTGAATTCAGGGGCGATGCCCCCCCCCCCCTCTCCCCATCAAATGTTGAACTGGTCCGGGAAATGGATGGAAGAGTCGTCTGATGAAGATAACTTTACAAACAACCAATCATGCCATTTCAGACAGCCTTCTTCATTCCTTGTCATTAGAGTGGCAGAATGATATCGTCTATCTCATGTGCAATACCACACCCCTGCCACAATGGAGTCACCTTTAATACTTCTAGAAGTTAAACTGAGTGGAAATACATTTTGATTCCCCGAACATTGCCAAAGGCAGCATTATAAAATGATAGCCATTCACAATTACAAGTAACACATCTTCAGTGTGGAAGATTTGTTTCGGTTTTTTTTTACATTGATTACCTTTAAAGGGAATGAAACCTTGGAATAAGTGGCCTCGTGTGGAAACAGACAAATTAAAGAATAACATCAAAGAGAGTTTGAGGAAAATCGGACAAATAATGGGAAAGTTATGAGCATTTGAATATCGCGATTACTATTGCTATGGAGATCCTCCCATTGGCAATGCAACAAAGATATCTGATGTCGGACTATACACTCTAAAAAAAATATTGGGTAAAAGTGCTCCATGAGGGTAATTATTTGTCAAACCAACATTGGGCATTTCTTTTGGGCATTTTTCTTTATTCTATTCAGTGTGATGAAAATTTTGCCCATTGTAAAGTAACTGGTGCTTATGTTTTAACCTAACTGGACAATATGCTTCCCGCATTTGGTAAAATACTGCCCCAAATTGGTTGGACACATAATTCCCCTCTTGGTGGTAAAATTTTACCTAATATTTGTTACAGTGTTAAACATCCCCAAATGTCACTTTTTGCTCTTTCTTATATGGTGATACAAACTCTGTATCCATAATGTATTCTTTAAAATTCTGTAGAAAGAATAAAAGATCTACTGGTAAATGTGATAAACGAGGCAGATTGAGTGAAATATATACAAAAGTAATGGGGAAAGTTGTTCACATATGACATCACACATCTTTGCCGCATTACCAATGGGATGAGCTACATTACAATAATGATATAAACTTCATATGCTCACAACTTTCGTATTATTTGTGTAAGCTTTATCAAACTTTCGTTGATCTTTTCTTTGATTTTTCTGTTTTCACAAAAGTTGTCTTATTCCAAAAGTTTCATTTTCCTTTAAAGGATAAGCCATTGCAATAGAAACGTCTCATTGCAATGTGCGAAGAGTGACATCCTTCTCCCTATATCCGCTCATGAAATACTCCACCGATTCATTGATGTTACACCTCGGTCACATTTGCTTTACGGTGGCAGTATGGCGAGTCGAATACAGCCGTTTTATTCATTTTTATTCGAACCACCTGTATGTAGCTGGTACAAGAAATGTTAAAACGCCGTTTTCGACTCGCCGTAGGGCCGCTGTAGAGCAAATGTGACCGAGATATAATGCAACAAAAGAGAGATTTGCTATTTACATTACATATTGTATACAGCTTCCAGTTTACCATCACTCTTGCATGACATAACCATTATTGCAATTCTAGGTAGTATTATACAATGTGCTTTTGAAGCATTACACTCTTAAAGAAATAAATAGGTTGACCAAGATATGAACTGCATTTACTATAGTAGAAAGCAGAGTTGCAAGTATATACATTATCCGTTTTACAAACGTTTGTAAGGTTCATTTAGTTTGTTACAGAAAATAAAGAGTGTTTAATATTAAGATGTTGTAAGTTGATTAGTGTAAAATAAAAAAAGGAAGTGTACACTGAAAAATGCTTGTTTCTGATCAGGGGCCGCGGAACCGGGGACCGGGGAGAGTGCCTCCAGCCCCCTTCCCTGTTTTTCCTTTTTTATAAACTTGTACATAAATGTAAAAATAGCCATATGGTTGTGTTCCTTTTTTGCATAGTCAGTTCCCACATTCAAAACCGTTCCACATCTCTTGAGAACCCCAACCCAAGGTGTTAAATTGTACACCAGAGATTGAAAATAAACACCAAAGGTTGTAAGCTACCAATCGTATTATATGAAGGTGTTGTAATAACACCACACATTTTTCATCAGAGTAAAATGACTGGTGGAGTACTTTATTATTTATACATGACAGTTTTTGTATGGTGGAAAAATAACTATAAGCTGAAGAAAATGAATGATGAAAATTGGCTAAAGGCATTACAAACCACAATCAATGAATACTATGGATGAAATTTCATGTCAATAAATCAAAGAATTGGCAAAAAGACAAACATGACAATTGAATGCCTGACCGCACATATTGCAAATACGGACATTTATTATGTTTTCCGAGAATCCATACAATTATTATTATTGAGGGAGTTCGCCGGACCATACTACAAATAAGTAAAGACTACCAGTTTCTTATGAAGGAGAAATCTATCAAATTTTAGGAGAAAGATTTATAGCTTTTCTGATTATGTCTAGGTCTACATGCTGGTATAATGAATAATAATTAATAGCTTGTATTTACCCAGGGTGACCACTTCAGTTAGCTGACCTACTAGAGGGTCGTTATTACCCTTCTCCGATCTAAATACAACGAGCGCCTGACCGGCAGGCGGAGGGTCCCACTTCTCGTCATTGGAGCTCTTTGCCATGAATCGGCCAGGGATCGAACCCCCGATCTCCCGTTCATGAGGCTAGCGCTCTTCCACTTAGCCACTATACTATTATGCCCCGTATATTCAGCACATTTCAATTACAAGTAGGAAAATGACTACTATTGTCAATATCGTGTACAAAGGTTTTCTTATCCCACAGATTAAAAGTATATTGTAGCTTTGTATTGTAAAATCATTAATATGACAGATGATCTTTTCATCATTGTCATGACCTTTACAATGTTCCTTTTTGACGTATTTTTTTCACGTTGAATCAGTTTGATTTTTCTATAGGTAAAAATTTCAATCGCTCTTCAATTATCATCACTATTACTGCTATAACTTATTGTATAAATAAAGTTATTACTCAATATGGTAATCGATCGCACTGTGGTGTGCGTTTGTATTCCAAGCTTTTGGGAGAATGCATCGATGAAGCAGTTCAAGTCCCAGTTCATGCCTGATGTTGAGCGTCGTTTCCAAATGTAAATATTCATATTTGCTTATTTCTTGTCCGTAAAAACTCAATTACACACACACACACACATACGCACACACCCCCAGTATTTTTATATCAAATAGGAAATTTTAAATTAGGGGCCTAATGTGGATTGGTATAATTGAACCATATAGCAATTGGTGTTTCAGGACGAAATACCTGTCGGATCCCCATGAACTATGCCTGGGTCAAGTGCAGCACACTCAAGATGGATTTCTTGCGGAGGCAATTCCCGTCGCGTCCCGTATAGACTCGAACCCATGACCCTCTGATCAAGGAGCTTTCAAGCTCCTTGCTCTGATCAAAAGGCGTGAGTCAGAACCCTTACGTCGTAATGTTGGTCTTGTTTACTTCAAGATTGGCACTAATTACGCTACAAAATATACTATTTGGTAAGTGATTAATAGCCTTAAAAATCTCTAGACAGATAATCTCCCTTATCTAGCCAGCAATCTAATGATTCGGGTAAACTAAACATCGTATTCCACCACCCTTACCGCTGATATCGTCATCACCAATCTTAACCATCAGTTAACAGATATATGTATATAAATGCGTTTATTATAGACGTGCATCGATCAGATAATTATTTATATCTGGGACCAACCTCTATTGTCACTATCCAACCGGAGCTTGAACCTTCGAACCTATGATTCAAGTTTCAACTATTCTCCATCTCCCTTATAGATTACAGGCGCATGCCACAATACCCATGACATTTGCTCCGGCGACAATATTGCTCCGCTGCAAATTCCATACATTGATAGACTGACCAACTCCAACCCTGGATTTAACATACCCTATCCTAAATAAAAAAACATTGCAATCCTGACCCTATATCTTAGACGAAATAAAGCCCGGAGAAAATGTCGCGTCACCCATTGCAAAAGAAACAGTAATGTATCCTTAAAGGGGAATCCAACCCAAATAAAAACTTGTTTTTATAAGGAAAAGAAAAATCAGACAAGTTGATAGGTGAAAGTTTGATCAATATTGGACAAACAACAAGAAAGTTATGAATTTTTAAAAGATGTTAATATTGGTAATCACTATACCCATGGAGACTTCAAATTGGTCGCATATGGGATGGCATAGTGATGTAAGGCAAGGACTACTCTTCCATGTACTCCAGTACATATTATGGCTAAAATGTCATTTTTCCAAAAAGTTTCATTTCAAATTATATTTTTCTTTCATGAGGACATAAAACAATATACTACCTGGGTTATATTTAGATTACTGCCCCAGGGGAATGGGTACTTAGAAGAAAACCACAAATCCCTGATAATAAAGTACATGGCCTATGGGAAAGTTGTCCTTGCCCCTTGTCATAATTTACTTACCCAGTTGCCAATTTGAAATCTATGTAGTATTAGTGATCTCCATTTTAAAGCAGCTATAACTTTGTTATTGCTTGTCCGATTTCTTTCAAACTTTCACCATTCTGTTTAATTCATTTTTCTCCTTCCCAACGCAACATTTTATGGCCAAGGCTGGATTCCCCTTCTTTCATAACAACTTGTATAAAGGAGTGGAACTGGGGCCCGTTTCTCAACACCTGGACAAGTTAGTCATATCTTTATCCACCAACCACGGAGTTAGTTCCAATCTTACTAAATCCGTTTCTCGAAAGGCTTTCTAACTAAAATACCTTGATATCGATATTATCGGTAAAAAGAGCAGACGAGACGTAGCCTTAGTCACAAAATAGCATAATTTTCAAAAAGAAAAATTACAACAAAATTGCAAATATTGTGATAAATTGGGAATTTCATCTTTTAAAAATAATAGCACAGGTATATAATGCACCATACATACTTAGACCATGAAGACTAGAGCATTCAATTGCTGAGAATATGGAATTATGAATAATTGATCTCGTGACTAAAAAATCACATGTGGACGTTGAGATGGGTACCCCCGGGATATCCAATTTTAATAGTTTACGAAAGTAAAACCATAACGGTTTTCGTTGTAAAATGATGATAATTATACGGTATTTTACGATTCCAAACATCATCAAAATATAGTTTAACAGTTTTCTTTTAAATCTTAGATACTGAAACTTACGATTTGACAAATTCTATGCATAAATTAGAGATAGAATTTATCTAAATGTTAATAGGGGTCTGAAAATTACAAATACGAGTCCATTTATGGATGGCCTGACGTGGTAAAATCTTTATCGATTAAATTATTTTACCATTTCAAAATGAATGGTTTTGCGGAGTATTACCAACAGATTTTGTGGATTATTTGTGTTACAATGATCATAGAATGCATTATCCCACTTGTTTTTGGATGTAATTTCAACATCTATAATCGATTACGCAAGATTATAATTTTCAAATTTCTCGGCACTTTTGCATGTCATAGTCTACCCACGTGATGCCATTACGTCATTAAGAAAGAAGTTGTGACAGGTTCGGAGGTGTCATAAATATTTAGTGAGGTTGTTGTACCCGATCTTGGTAAAGAGGGCTTCGTGAAACGGTTAACGGACAAGTAGCTCACTATCTCGGATTTAGTCAAGAAGTTAGTCTTATGACGGTGTTGAGAAACGGGCCCCAGGTTACCTGCTGATATTAGGAACCGTACAACCCTTTATCGGTGCAATGTAAAAATACCTCTTTGACAATCTTTTATCTTAGTTAACTTAGAAAGTTTTTCTTCCATAGAGTCTATTATGTTTTACATGTAGCTCATAGTTGGCCACCCTAGTCATGTGTGTTAGGGTGTGTGTGTTTATGCTGACACTTTTTTAATGTACATTTTGTACATATTTGTAGTCGATATATCTGTTTATAATGTATTCTCCTTTGTCATTTTATACATTTAGATCTACATCTTATTTAGAAGCTGTGCTTCTTCAGAGTCCTAGAAAACCGTTCATATTGTATCATGTATTCTTTTGTACCATCTGATCATTTATTTGTACTCATAATATGTCAGGTGGGTGTTTCATAAAGCTGTTCGTAAGTTAAGAGCGACTTTAAGAACGACTGGTTATCCTGTCTTGTTGTAAATGGTATATTCATAGGCGATGGTTTAGCGCGTAAGAAAGGATCACCAGTCGTTCTTAAAGTCGCTTTTAACTTACGAACAGCTTTATGAAACGCCCCCCTGGTTTTTTTTAATAAATTGAACTTGAACATGAACAGTATCTTTCAGCTCCACTTTGTACAATTTTATTGTAGTAAGTGATCTGACCACGGTCAGCGGAACTTTCAGGGAAACTCGGGGGCCAATCACTCACCCCTAATAGATTGTTTGAAGCAGTGAAAATGGGGGGGGGCTGAAAATGGAAGCAAGTTGATCATCAAAAAGAGACGTATTTGACGTATTCATGTAACTCTTATAACCCTATATTGTCATGATTATCCAACTGATGAAAATTAGTAAATGACGTTTGTCGTTTTGCCCCCTTTCAAAATACATTGGGGCCGCCCTTGAACCTATCAAATATCATGACCTTAATCAGCGAGGGGGGGGGGGCAGTCACCCCTCTAGTGTTCAAAACGTCTTTTGCATAAAGCTAAAAGAAAAAACTAACATATGCATATAACCTTGTTGAATGAGTGCTATGCATATACTTCTACATTTTTTATTACTAAAGTATTTGGCTTCGCAAACAGAGGTTTCACCAGATGAACAACAGAAGAAGAAACCTATTTTTACATGCCAAACAGAATGTAATTAATAGAATGTAGCAATTGGTCTGCTGAGTGATTCATTAAGCCAAGGGCACTTTCCTTACGACTGAGTAACGATGGAGAACCAATATTTAGAATCCAGGTTGTATTACTTTATGCTGTGTCACACAACATTGGGCAAGGTTTTGAGCTGTCAAGAACACACTTTTGAATGTATGCATACTAATAACAGTTGGTAAACAACTCTTAAAAGATACCATGCCCTCGATGCCACACAAGGTATAAATGTTGGTAAAACATGTATAAACTAAATGAAACTGATTTCAAGTTCGAGCTGAACTTTGTTGAATATTTAGTGACACTTTTGATTATACTTCCTCTAGCTGGTTATTTGTATAAACACTCACCTGGACGAGATGAAAGTGTGTCCAAGATCGCTCCTCCGCAGAATCACAACCAAAGACTATTTATCTCAATGGTCGACTAAAGAACCCTAGGAACTTTCAGACGCGAGTAGAACTCCCACTCCGATCCTATAAACTCTTCTCACGGTTAAGAAGAGCAGCCTTCGCTTTTTCACTTCTCCGGCAATTATTGTTCCCTCTCCGACACAAGACAACGGGTTTAATCCTATTCTTAAATTAATCGATTGTGGATTTAATGCGAAAGATAAATAGCCGTTGCAGAACCAACGAGCAAATTGTTTTAGAGGAGAAAACAGAACGCGAGAGACCTATTCCATTACAGAATGGAGAGCCCACTGCGAAATGTGGTGTGTGAGTAGACGTCCGCTCACAAAGTGTCGTCGACGGAGCAGTGCAAAAGTAAATCGTGTGATAGGACTGTACATCATCTGGGCGGCGCCCGCGAATGGTGGTATAAAGCCGAGCTTTGAGAGCGGACGAGCGCAGTGTGTAAACCACCATACATACCGCATTAAAGAGCAGTCAACCCCCGCGTCAACCGCCTTTGTGGCGGGTGGAAGTCATTACATAACGCCTTCATGTACCTGTATGTGTACACAAGTGGGACAACTTGACAAAAAGTTTGTTGGAGCAGAGAATCCTTTCTTATGGTATTATTCGCATGCGCTCAATCGATGATTTCGAGGGTACAAGAAGTTTTTATATAGAAAGTGGCACTTATAGATCAACTGAAAACTGGGGCCAATTACGATCCACTTGAAATGATCTAACGCTATTGAACATCAACACTAGCAATACTAGCATATAATTTAAAAATGACATCATGCTCATAACAATAGGATGCACTCTAAATAAGCATGTAGACCAAAATAGAAATATCGTAAAATGTGCTCGGTAACTACAATATTTTTAACAAGTGCACACCTAGTTATTAAGAATGCGTTAAGCTTTGCCGCGGCCGGGGATCGAACCCCGGACTTTCCATATATAGTCAGGCGTGTTAGACCACGCGGCCAAGGTTAACAACCGATAACGAAAATTTAAGGCAAAAACAACAACCTGTAGAAAGTCGAAAGCTGAGCTGAAGACACAATATATTGTCATTATCAAAAACAATATTGCAAATCTCTAATTCATATTACCTCTTTTGTAAATTTACGCGTTGTAATGAAACACATTGTCATTGTATAGATGGCCGCCACCGGGGGGGCTTTTAACAAAGGAATTAATTTATTGAAAAAACGGTCTGCCTTGCTTGTTTTGCGTCGCTCGCGACAAACACTTTATGATATTTCATTCCCGCCTTTAGACATGATAAATTGCTCGGTTTTATATATTACGCATACATGATCAAATTAACGCGTACATATAAATGCCGACAATCAGATCCATATCAAATTGAATTAATCACCAACGGCAACGTTTTACCGACTATGATAAAAAGTGCAATTCGTTCAGACAAAAAAAAACTTTCATCCGTTTATTGATATTAAGGGGAAAGGGGGAAGTCCCAATCATCACGTATGTTTTTGTTTTATTATTAATTCAATCGCTTATTGATTAATTTATTTATCTAATTCTTCATTAATCTTTGTTTATTCATTAATTAATTTCTTTGTTTGATGATTTATCTATTGGTTGATTTTCTTTGTATTCATTCAAGACGCTGTATTTTTCATTTCATTATTCATTGTCTTCAATAAAGGATAGTTGTATGCACTTGTTAATTCTTGATTTATAACAAGAAAATAGTAAAAAATGAGCTATCAGATGAAAATAATAAATATGTATTTAAACAGAATTTGAACAGAATTATTATATAGATACAGATATGAATTAAAATGAAAGCATAGACGTTATTCACCTTCAAAAGTAATGAACATTAATTATTTTGGTAATGACGAATCTAATTTTAGTAAAACCTTCACTGTAAAACTGTGGTGTTAAAACTGACACCAATTGGTGTTAATAGAGGACCACACCATGAGGTGTTAAAATTACACCCTAGAGATTGAACATAACACCAAAGAGTGTAAATGTAACAACAAAAATGTTGTAATAACACCTATAGGTGTAAAACTAACACCACCAATTTAACACCGGTGTAAAATAACTGGTGTGGTCCTCTATGTACACCGATTAACACGACAGTTTTTGCTGTGTTTGGAATTATGATCATTATATTTTCCTTTCTGGATGACGAACATTCGTAACACCCCCCCCCTCCCGAACCTCCGGAATAATGTTTAAAAATGTCTGGATTAACGAACCCTTTTCACAACATCTTCGGCGATGTAAAATTTGCGTTTTTTCGGGATCCCAAACTTCGGTATATTTGAACCTTTGGAATAAGTAAAGTTTGACAACTTTGACATAAAGAATATAGACCATAAATTATAGCTTAATTTATACCTCAAAACGACAGGTGGTGGTTCCTTCTATCACTTTCATGACATAATTCATAGAAAAGTCCTCAGATATGTCGTATTATAATATCATCAGATGACCTGTCGCGGTAGTAATAGCTGTATGAAGAGTTCATTATCAAATGGTCTAATGCCAATTCGTCCAATTACCAACTCGTCTACTATCATTTGGTCTGCCATCAGTTCTTCCATTATCCTTCGCCCACTCATCATTTCGTCTAATAACCAGTTGGTCTAACTGTCATCCGGTCCATATACCATTTGTCTAATAGGGCTAAGCGTTGACCAACCGGTTATGAGATGACATTGTCATAGACGAAATGATGATTGGAACAATTTCTATTGGTTATTGGACCAAATGGTTCGTAGACGAAATGTTGATAGACGGAATTGCATTGATAGACCATATGACGAGTAAACGAGCTGGCAATAGACGAACTGGCAATTTACCGTTTAAAGTCAGGGATGAGGCCGAAATGATGGTCAATGATCTTAAACTCGTAATGGTACAATCAAATCATGCAAATGTTGGGTTTGTAGAATATATTTTTATTTTATTTGTATAGATTTTCTACTTAAATTAGGTATACTTATTCAATGTTATATTCCATGATACTTAGGTCCATATTCATTTCTATTTTACCATATTTACTGCATTTGGGTTATCAAATAATTCAAATTTGACCAAATTTCTACGAAAATGCAGAAAAATTGTTCAGTAATGATTATGTGGTAATGCTACCTATATTGTGTTTCTTTAATGCTGTTGTTGTTGTTGTTAATTAACGGCGCTCTCATTAAAAAAATGAATATATGCGCCGAATGGAATTAGATTATTTATATTATATTCGTATCTAATATGTCTAAGATAAACTGCAAGTATTTTTTGTTTTGTTTTTATGTTAACCACTTAACAGGATCATGTTAAGAAGTCAACCTTTTCCAGATATATTATGTTGATGAATAAATTGATTAATTTTAATTCAGTAAAATTATCCAATATCTTACATTCTGTAATGCTTAAGTCAACATTGCTTGATTTCTACTTTACTAAAGTTTAATATTCTGATAAATCTATCAACGTTGTGAAAACATGGATTCCAAGTTTCCACGTATAAAACAATTGGTATAAGAAAGCACCTTTCCCCTTTCATCATCCCATTCCGACGAAATAGGGTTTCTATTTGCCTATGATCAGGAAGAGATTCACACGGACATACGGTTTGAAAGCATAAAGCACCAAATTAATCACATTTGAATCATAATAATGGATCTGTTGACGAATGATTGTTGGGTTAAAAAGAAAACCAAGTGTTGTGTAAAGTTTAACATGATGTTGGTTGAAATTTCTATATGTTCATTAATCTTTCATCCTGGATAAAAATATTAATTCACCATTTGACTTCCTCTATAGCGTAATAGTATAGGTGATCGTGAGTATTGATAATTCATTTCTACAATTGTTTATTAAACAAAGATAAGCAGATAAGAGCAATGCTTATATACAGAATTAATTCAGTGGGTTTAGCTGCAATTCATGACGTAAAAAATGGTATTCCATTGAAACTTCCACTTAAACTGTCTAAGGTGACAGAGTAAATGCGATACCACAGATCGGTTTGTTTGTCCCATGAAAATTGTCCCTTTAATTCTAATAATAATAATGATAATAGGCATTTATATAGCGCCATGCATCTATCTAGAAATGTTCTATTCCAAGGCGCGATGTTATGATTATTTCCCCGGCTTTAGCTCGAGCTGCCTTTCAGCGCTCATGCATTCAAGGAATAAATTCTGCCGGGTATCCATTCACCTCACCTGCATGGGTTGAGTGCAGCACAATGTAGATGAATTTCTTGCTGAGGGAAATTACGCCATGGCTAGGATTCGAACCTACGACCCTCTGTTTGAAAGTCCGAAGACTAATCCACTGGGCCACCGAACCCATCCTCACCCACCCACCCCCCTCACACACACACACTCCCCATCTCCTGCATATTTTCTTTTTACATCCACTTCTTGCTTGCTCCCTTTTTCTTCTCCCCTCCCTCTCATGCTCTCTCTCCCTCTTATTCAATTCAATTCATTTTTCATTCTTCAACATAATACAAATAAGTTCATGATAAATTAATTCAATTTAAAAAAAGGCTTGAACAAAATTCAACATTGAATAAATGATTCAATGAGTGATTCAAATGTAAATTAACATGCATGTCAAAATTAAATCAGTGTAATCAATTTAATTAAATATACTTAAATCAATATAGTTATATATCATGAGAAGAATGGAGGGGTCCACTGAAAAGCAAAGCTTGTAGAATGTGGACCCCTCAAAAAGTTAGATATAAAGAATATTGAAATAACACTACACACTAGCACAATACAGGTACATGAGGTGGACAATTATAGTTATTCTCTCTCCATCTCTCTAATTCCATGTCACTTGAGTATATTGTGTCATCGTGCATGATCAAAATAATTACGAAGAAGCCCTAAAGCCATATTTTTTATTTTTCTTATTGTCTTCGAATAATAAGGCTTTCAGCCATTACAGCCAGAATTCTAAAGTTTAAGGGTGTATGAGAATGAGACCCTTGAAACAAACAAGTCAGCTCTTGTGAAAAAATGAATAATAAGACAAACAAAAATTGAGTTTCTTGATCGTTTAATAACTGTCGAGGTGCTCATGTGCAGAGGATAAGTCTCCGGGTCTCAATCTACGAGGCCCGTTGTTCGAATCCCAATCAAACCGATAGGGTAAACTCTCATTGTTCCATAATATGCGAATTCGTTATACCGAGATGTTCGTTGAATACGAAAATGAATTAGGGGTTTGTTTTTCTGGTTGGTATGAAATTAAGTAAAGAATTTTTCAAAACTTGCTCCATTTTCGGAATATCGAACATTCGTTATAGCGAACCTTTTCGTATTCGTACTAATGAACATTTGGAATATCGAACTATTCGACGTTTATTTGGACTATTCGAACCTTCGGAATCACAAGCTGTCACCAGCACGAGTGTCCCTTTCGTGAGTCACCACAATAGAAGCCAAGATGTGATCGTTGCAAAAAAAGAAAGATAAGAGCGCCCCAGTCTACTCTGTAGGTAGGAATAATAGCAGGGAGTTACTGGCGTACATATAGGAGCTTGGAAGACCCCCTCCCCCATAAACTTCCCGAACGTTCAGGACCAAGTGGGGAAAACGGCAAAACGAAAGAAAGGGAAAACGAAGATGGTGAAATAGGAGATTATTTTATGAAGATTATGTAAATATCTATCACTATCGTTTTGAAAAGGTTATTTTTTATCGCAGGCTCTCTTGCAGCTTTTTAGAAATGTTCCCCCATACGGCATGTCTGGTCCCCACAAGAAGTTTGACGCTATAGCCGGGAGTGGAAAATGTACTTCCCTTGCACTCTAGAAAAATGAAATGTTAAATCAACATTTAAAAAGGCTGGAGGAGTCACAGCCTTTTCTAAGTGTTGCATTTACCACTTGAATGGTTCGACCCAATTCCAACACTAAAAATGTTAGGTTCAGCTACATGCAAGATTGCATGTAACATTTGGGAAAGATTGCCACTTCTCCATCGTTTCAAATGTCGATTGAACTTTTCATTTTTAGAGTGTGTTTGTGTGTGGGGGTGGGTGTGTGTGACGAGTGTCGAGTCATGTAAGAATCAGACGAAATCGATAAAACATATAAATTTGATCATACATACAGGGGCAGCAGGCAGTGGCGTACCTAGGATTTTCCACAGGGGGGCAAAACCGCCCGCCGAAAAAAAAGCAACCAAAAAAAGTCTTCTTTGAAAAAGGTCTTAAATCGTACCAGAAAAAAAAGAAAAAGCTCCTCAGGGGGGGCAAAAAAGGTATTCAAGCTGGTCAGGGGGGGAGCAAAAAGGTTTTCAAGCTCGTCAGGGGGCATACTGCCCCCCCCCCCTACGTGATAAGTATCATTTCGGCAACCACCCCTGAATTGCACTGATTTTATATTCTATATTTCAGACTTTAAAATGTGTCATTTGTTGCATGGAGGCTTAAAGAGCAATGGATATAGCGATGCACTGTCAAGAGAAAACGCGTAGTATTATGTCTTCAGATGATTGATACATCGTGTGCCGCCCGATGCCAAGGTGATCAGAATGCATATGTTTAATTTGTCACGTTGACTCAAAAGCAATATATCTCCGCGTTTGTCAACATAGAAATCAATAAAGCTCAATATAATATGATGTATCGTTCTACTCGATTTCAAGCGTGGCTTAACCTCCATCAATTTCAAGCTCCATGGCTTAAGATGACGGTCTCTCACATTTCATATGTACACTGCTATAAAAAAAAGAACAGAAGATTTTACAGAAAGAAATAACAAAATAATTCGGTAAATTGTTATAAAAGGAAAGATTATTTTACAATTTTTCTACAACTTTACAGAACAGGTCTGCTTAAAACGAGTCTGTTTTAAAAAAAGGGAAACAGTTTTATTACGATCAATTTGTAAAGTTACTTACATTATTTTTTTTTAGATTTTACACAAATGCATGTTAGTTTACACAGTGCAGTGAGATTACAGGTGTTTTCGTGAATCTGTTGCAGGATTTTTTAAGTGATACGGTATATACATATATTTTTTTTTTCTATTCAAGACGTATACATGTTTCAATGATTTAAAAAAGAGAAAATCTTCCAATTATAATTATATTTTTATTAGAATGATGGAATGTATGTTAATCATTAGGCTGTTTGCTTATGGCATGTTATGTGGAAATAGGCCTATACAGGCCTATATAGGCCTATACATGTACATTTTTTTATTGGAAAGTGAAAATAATATCAAATTGATTCATGTAGAAGTAGAAAACGAAATTCGGATGATTGCAGGGAGAGGGCGCTACAGAGAGAGAGAGAGAAAGAAAGAAAAAAGAGTTTCAAGTGATTGGAAAGAGGGAATTAGGGGATCAACAGTTGGTTAGAAAGAAAAACGGAGGTGGAAAACTTCATGATGGCTAGTTCTTGAAAATCATTGATGGTACAGCAAACTCAAGTATCTATAGCATCGTCTCCTGGCATCGCCAATAATAAATATGTTTTTGTTTTCGTAGCAGTGGCTTTGACATTAACAAAAACAGATATCAACCCGTGGTATTTTTACTCTGGTGGAGAGGATCATTCGTGGATGTTTGTTCCTTTACGCTCGATTGGTGGATGGGTTTCCTTTACAATGACATAAATCGATATTTTGAGAACGATTTAGATTCTGTCATGACCACGATGACTGGAAGAAAAATGGTCTTGTCATATGTGTATGTTAACCTTGTCACGGAATCATTCTACGTAAGAGGAGATCCCCCCCCCCCCCGCTCTCTCTCTCCCTTTCTCTCCATGACACAATCTGTTACGCAGATGGAGCCTGACAGACAGATACACGAAAGACACACACCTAACACACCATGGCGTTATTTCCTTCAGCAAAAAACTGATCCACAATGTGCTGCACTCAACCCAGGTGAGGTAAATGGGTACCGGTAGGAAGTAATTCCTTACAAAGCTGTGTGCGCTATGAACGCCTAGCTTAGCCGGGTAATATAGGAGCGCCTTGAGCACCTAACAAGGTGGATATGTGCGCAATATAAATACCCTATATTATTATTATTATTAACTAAATTTTCGCTGTCGTTGTGAACGGAGGCGTATTGAGCCAATAAAAAAGATTAGGACTACAATTAGGCGTATATGTGACAAAATTTATATATTTCAAGAAGATACGAGAGAGTGAAAATCTTGTCCTTTTTAAAATAAAAATCTCATTGTCTAACAAGAAATTTGTGAGATATTTTGGCATAATATTACAACTAAAATACACTATTTCACTCTTGTATTTTCCTTTCTTTATGTTGATATTTGTTTCTTCTACTTTTTGCCCCACTAATCACCCCACCCCCGTATCTACGCCACTGGTTGTGTGAAGCTAGTCAACATAGTAATCAAACTCTTTTAAAACGCGATAGAATCGCCACCATCAATCTTTAAAAATTCATTTTAACAATGTGCATTCACTCGTCGCTATGCACATTTCCACTCTACCAGCCAAGGTCTTTCATGAATATAAATAAGTTTTCAACAAAAAAGAAAAATGACTTATGAATGGCACCATACTTTTAATCAGTAGTATGATACGGATCGTGTTTGAAAGGTTTTCAGTATCTAAAAAATATAGGGTTGAATAAAGGGTTTACCTTCACTTAGTTTATCAATATTCCACGTCAAAACGATCTCTCTCCGGCGAGAAGAAAAGAATATGGCGTATCATTGACTCTCAGCCTGATCACATTTCCCAAAGGCAGTCAACAGCTATACATCTTTGAAAAATTCATTTCAAAGTATGTAAAAAAAATGGAATAGAAACCAAACTCTTTTGCAGTCATGACTTTCGCATCTCAAACGAATTTCAACATACCCATTGTCCCGAGTTCTTTTGCTGCGTGCAATGAATAAATAGTGGTCCATTTATATTACTTGAGTCACCTTGCATTCTAACGATTTTTTTTTACGATGCCGGGAGTTTTATGGATGAAAATTCTCTTTCATGTGGGTCTGTTTCCCCTGTGAGGAACTATTTCTCATCTGCCTGTTATATATACAGTGATCATTGCAACATTTATTGTAGTTGAAGCCTTATGCTGTTCTCCCGTGGGGATACTTTGTAGTATTATATGGTTTCCTACTTTTGACATCCATGTTTTTTTTAAGATAATGGCAGTAATAAGATATTTTTAGCACTATAGAGTTCAGCAGCTGTCGATACAGCTTATATCAACCATTGTTTATCACATATATATTTTATATAGACATTATAAGATGTTATTTTAAAGGGTGTATGGGCTGCATTGTTGTGCCTGACAAAGAATGTTTATTGTAACCCATTTGGGCTCCAAATCCACATTTATTTCTGAACTTGATATCAGTGATTTCCAAAAGTGTAACTATATATATAACTACTACAACTATTTTATTCGTCAATGCATTTCCGTTTCCTCTGTATGTAACAGAGATGTAGTCGCAGTCGCCCTTTTAATTCACACCGCTAAAATTATGGACTTTTCAATGATGCTGAAGATGTTGGTTTTTTTCGTTTCACTCGCTCGAGTTTTCAAGCACTGGTGTTCAGAGGGGGGGGGGTGGCTTGAGAACATGGGCCCCAACTCTACACGACCAATAAATAAAAGGGGGAAAATAGTTTTAAAAACGAAAGGATACGAGTGACATGCGATATTACTCCTTGACTGTCAAATGTCAAATTATAGTCAGATTCAATCATTAAAAATAGATAGTTTTGCAAAGGGTAGCAAAAAAACCCGCCGCCCGCTTCTTCATCTTCTTCTAGTATTTTCTCCTTAACCATCTTCTTCTTTTTCTCTTTCGTTTCCTCTTCTTTCCCTATTCAGTCTTTCAAAAAGTGACAAATACTGAAAACTTACGCATGTTAATCACTTGCGAAATCCTTGCGTCACATCTATTGTTCAGAGGGGGGGGGGGTGACGCAATGATTTACGTCAGTGAATTTTACTAAAAATATTACATTAAAGAGGGGCGGCAAAGCAAAGTTGAGAGTGGAGGGCACAGGGAAAAGGGGCACCTATTCTTTTTAAAAGGGCACTTAAAACAAAGAAAATGACTTATCCACAGTGGCGTTACGGGGCAAAAATGTTGAGGAAGCTAGAAATATCGTATCTCGTAAATTGATAAGAAGCTGCGAGCGAGCGAAGCGAACGAGCAAAATTTTTGAAATTTTTATAACGAAAATCCGATTTTGTGATATATTTTGACAACTAATGATAAAAATAATAAAATATCTTACCCTTCTCTCTTTTTTTCTTGGTCGTGATTTTTTTTGGGAGGGGACAAAAGCCTCCCATCTGTACGCCTCTCTGCTTATTTACCCCACTCACATGACTCATGAAGCTTCTAAGGCACGTCGGATTATCCTTACAAGTTTTGTAGTAATGAGAATATTGTTTTCTTGTTTCAAATGGGCACTCGTTAACACGTAAAATGGGTCCTTCTCGGACAGGTGAAAGGGTTGGGCACAGAACACGTTCGCGTGGGGTTCTTTTCTTGGGCAAAATTGGGGGACTGATTCCAGAAAGGGCATTTACAAGAAGGCAAGGGGGCACTTGCTCACACACGAAACGGGTCCTTCTCAGGTGAAAGGGGCACATACACGTTCGTGAGCGGCACCTTTTTCGGGCCTAAATAGGTGCACTGATTCCAGAAAGGGCATTTACAAGAAGGCAAGGGGGCACTTGCTCACACACAAAACGGGTCCTTCTCAGGTGAAATGTGCACATACACGTACGTGAGGAGCACCGAGTAAATAAGGGCACTGACGAGAAATGGCACTTCCCAGCACATAAAACGGGTACTTCTCAGGTAAAAGGGGCAAGAACATGTTTGAGATGGGGCATTTTCCCTTTAAAATATTGGCACTGATACGAGAAAAGGCACTTGGTAACACCTTAAACGAGTCCTCGGCTTCTCAGGTGAAAGGGGACAGTACACGTTCGTGATGGAGTATTTTTCTTGCGTAAAAAGGGCACTATTTCCAGTGCTTTAAAAAGCGGGGGCACTGAGCCCCCACCCCCTAGGATCACCGCCCCCTGAAAAGAATCCACAAACTTATTGTGCATTTTGAATCCTACATTTTCACTTATGTAATCTATAAAATGTCCCTAATGTTGTTGTTATTTTCTGCTTCTTGATAGGAACCTTCATATTATATAGGCTGTATACAACTCAATTTGAAGTCATATCGAAACGCATGGCAATCAAATTTTGCAATTAATCGCTTGTCTGCTTATTCATAGAGAAAATAATTATGGTAGCTTTTTAGAGAGAGAGAGATGGATTACACATCAAATTAATTGGATAGGCTTAATATACCAATCCCTTTCAAAGCAATAAATCACTACGTAAAAGAGAAGGGGTAAGTGAACACAAGTAAAGTGAACAAAAAGAAGGGGCACTATAAAGACTATCTTGATATTTATCAAAGGTATTAAGGATATTGAATATGTTTTGGCGAAGAAAAATGGTAAATTACCTGTACATTTTAAAAAGTGGAGATTTGATATCTAATTTGTTTTATGTGTCTTGACAAGTATATGCCTACATGTATGTCAGTGCTGCTCTGTTTAATCATGTAAATAGCTTGTTGATTTGTTTGATTTGTACTGAAATTTATTTTTTGATCAATAAAGATTGAAAAAAAAAGACTATCTTGATATTAATCTAAACAAAAACTCAATGAAGAAGCAATCGAATGTACATTACTCCTTTTACATAGATCTGTTAGTAAAACAGCTATAGATTACACCAAAGAGTCGTAGTACTTAAATTCAAATCAATTCAACCCCCAGGGGCGGATCCAGCTTTCGCCAATAGGGGGGGGGGGCCGAAAATATTTTCATCAACATTTTTTTCTCGATTGACCGCTGTAATCTGATTTATTTTGTTGGTTTTTCTGGGGGTAGTCCTAATTAAAGACTAAAATTTTACGTGTATGTTGTTTTATTGTTATAGACAAGATAAGGTATCTCATGTGGTCTTAATATATAATGCGAGCGCGAAGCGCGAGCTAAAATTCTTTGATATTTTTTGTTCTTAGACCCGAAGATTCTAAGGAGATCTTATCATCATGAAAAAAGAAAAGCATCCAGCTCAACAATGCGAGCGCGAAGCGCGAGCCGAAATTTTACTATAACAACGTGAAAAGGGACTCAATTAGGACTGTTTTTTAGTGATAAATGAAGAGGATAAAGGTATCAACAATTAAATAATGAGAGTATATTATGATATTCCGACCTGAAAACTGGACAGTCTAAGTGCGTTTTTATTCAAATAAAGAACAAGCTGTGTGTCTCAAACTATTAAATGCGAGCGCGAAGCACGAGCTTAATTTTTTGATATACTGACATGATAAAGGAGCATTTTGACAAATTTTGGTAAGAATTTCCAAAGAGGATAGGTAACTCACAAATCAAACAAAATTTTGATACATATAAACAATTTGTGTAAATCAAACAAAATAATGAAAGCTTCGGATGTGCGAGCTAAAATATTGTGTGAAAATTGATTTCAGAACTGGATATATAAGTGCCATTTAATCCTCTTGAATGGGATTCATTACACAGGCAACGCGAGCGCGAAGCGCGAGCGAAAATTTTGATATAAAGTATATTTTCCAATTCTTCCCCTCACCTTTTTCTTGTTTCCTTTCGGGGTCGGGCCGGCCGTTACGAGGCTGTAAATTACACATCATGGGTATGAAATACTCTTTCTTACTATTCTTTCTGTTTTTCATAGTTTCTATCAAGTTAAAGAGTACACTTTTTTTCTACAGGTTGTCAAAAAATAGGGGGCCGGGGCCGGCTCGGCCCCCTCCTGGATCCGCGCCTGACCCCCCCCCCCCTCCGGAAAAAATATTAGTAATAATTGTAGAGCGGCCGACACGCCCACTCTGTTAGTTTGTTTGTTTTTGGTATTTTCTTTCTTGATTTGCTGCATGCACGTCATCGTACACAGACACCGTCGAGCGTGTGCAGCGAAACCGAACCCGAGTCCGGCAGAAATCGTCTAGGCCTATTTTCTGACCCTTTTAACATCATCTTCAAGATGGCATTTGCTACGAAAGTAATCTCCCGTAGTATGGTAACATCTGCAGCAAGAATGGCAGCTATTAAGAATGTAACAATCATAGGAGGAGGTCAAATGGGTGCCGGTATTGCTCAGGTAAAACGGATTTTGTAGTCCCATGTGAGCGTTCTTGTGTGTGGAATTTGTGTGTAAATCATAAATCAACATCAAGTCATCATGTTCTTCTCTCAATCTTACTTCTCATTTTCTTTTGTCTCCTCCTCCTCTTCATCTTTCTTCCCCTCTTCGATTCTAGGTATGATTTATCTTATTTCTGATTTTTTTCTGCCAAGCGCAAGCATGCCTCTGACACTACAGGCTGAGTCGTAGACAGCTGCCAGCTGTCTGTTTCGTCTTTCGAGGAGTTTTTTTTATTATTTAAATTTTTTTAATTTCTCCTTGTACACAGACGGCTTGCTATCGTGCAGCCACCATTAGGGGACTTACAATGCAAAATTTCCCCGTCAGGGCTCTTCAAATTTTTGTCATTAATGATTCAAACTTTTGAAAATTAACGCAACCGAAATGCAAATTAATTCCCTATTATTGCCATTAATCGCTAAAAAACTGAAAAAAATCAAGTTAAAAGGAACATAACAGTCAATTTCCTCGGCTCTAACGTAACTTCACCTCTGTTTCATCCGAACTTGGGACATAAACATGTGGCCATGGAGTCCCTTGTACAGATCGCGTTAGAACTTCAGTCTCTGTATTTGGTGTGTGAAGCCAGCAGGGTTCAGCTGATCAACCAACATATTAACAGAGACCGAAGCTTTTGGTCTAGCCTCCTCAGAGCTTGAGCCTAGCTTGGCTTGCCCTGACTCCTGAGTCCTCATTTGACAAACGCTAAATTCTGACATTCCATTTTTCCCCTCCTCCTTTTCAAGTTCTTGAATCTTGTCCTTTTTATTCTTCTGGCTCTATCACCAGCATCAGGTACTTATTTACATTTATTCAATCTCAAGCACTCATTCAGTGAACAAGGTTATGATATAACCTTGTTCTCAGTTACATCTCTATGTGTGGCAAAATAAGGTTGACAATATATGGTTTATTTTCTCTTTTACTTTTGGACAAATGCTTGATTTTTTTACACTGTCAGTTTCCATTACGGCTTTTCATTATATAACTTGGCTCATAAGTAAATTTGATTCTTTGAATTATTTTTTTCTTTATTAAAAATAGAACTTGAAAAATGAAAATTACTTTCCATTAATAGAGGGCGTACACAAAAATATGCCAAAAATTCAAGATTTTGAGCGCTCTGGTTAATACAAAAATTATTCTAAGTTACTAATGAAAATTGAATTACAACTGTATGGAAATAAATAATTTTGGTCACAAAAGTGAAATTTTAATGATTTTTTAAAGTGTGTGCTCAATACAGCATTGGCATACCATAGTCCTAGTTGTAGATTCTCCACAGACAGGATGGTAGCAGTGAACAAGTGATCTCAAGTGAGATTCTGGATGTCTTATCTGAAGGAAGGTGTGCGCGCACTGGTTAATGTGGTACCAAAAATGTCTCTTTATTCTTTTCTTTTGCTTTTCATCCATGTGGAACAAAAAGAAATTGCATTTTGAATAACATCACTGTAATTGCTGTTTCAGATTTTGTCAAACTCTTCTTTATTGTTAATTTATCATTCAACAGGTAGCAGCACAGAGTGGACATGCAGTCACTGTTGTGGATCTGAGTCAAGATGTCTTGGACAACTCCAAGGCCTACATCCAGAAGAGCTTGGCCCGTGTCGCTAAAAAGAAATACGCTGAAGACCCAGATGTAAGATTTATTTCTTAATTCCCAAGCTCAACCAGAAATAGATATTTTCCTGTTTAGCCTCTTTGCAATTTAAGAACGTAATTAAAATGAATTAGAATTCTATTACATTGAAAGGAACCATACTCTAGCTGCAGGTACAAGACATTTTCTCTGCTCTCTGTCCACATGTAAGTCAATATGAAGTGCTATTATGTGCATTATTTTATGAGTGTTTTGGGGGGGGGGTTGGAGGGGGGAGTCCTGTAATAAAAAGCCCAGGGATTAATTGCAGGATGACATTTTACAATTGATTGCATCAATCAGTTTGTTCTACAAAAAATAATCATACTCTAAAGCGATAAATTGGCATTGTATTTGAATTCTTGTAAGTTCCAAGCTAAATTTGTCAATGAAATTTTGGTTGATAAACATTTCGGCTAGCCATAGATTAATTGATGGTAGACCAGTCGATATTAGATGAGATCCATGGGCATAGCCTAACTTGAAATTAAATAAAATGGTAAATTGACTTAATCGCAATTAGCCTCATCTCAATTAGACTAAATATTTAGTACATGTAGACAAACTAGTTAAAGACAAAATAGTTAATACATGTAGACAAACTAGCATTAGACCATGTGGGTGAGATGGAACAAAAAAATGTGTAAAGCAGTTGTAATATCAGCATTGTACCATTTCATTCCTTTTAAAAATTCCCTGCTTTTCTGTCTAGGGCGGCAAAGAGTTTGTGAACTCCGTCTTGGGAAATATCAGTATGGTTACCGATGCGGAGGGCCCGGTGGGCACAGCAGACCTTGTGATAGAAGCCATCATTGAAAACATCAAGATCAAACAAGACCTATTCAGCAAGTTAGACAAAATAGCACCAGCGTAAGTAGTTTATGAAATTGTCCAGGGGAGTGTTTCACTGAAACATCTTGTCACTGCTTTCCACTCACTAATTTGTTCTGAGCCAATCACATGCAAGGATTTCAGTAGCTTAAAACAAACAGCCAGTGAAAATTGCTGACTGTTTGTTTCATGAAATGCAAAAATGATCATTTCCATCGCAACTAGGTCCAAACCATGATATAAATATGTATTTCTTTAAGGCCTTCAAAAGGATTAGGAGGGCATATTGACAAAATAGTATATTCATGCTGTAGGAGTGAATAAGAAATCAATGGAGAAGGAATTATATGTATCTTTTAGACTTAAAATAGTATATTTATGCTGTAGGAGTGAATAAGAAATAAATGGAGAAGGAATTATATGTATCTTTTAGACTTAAAATACTGTGTGCCATGCTGCATATCAGTTGAATATTTCACTTTCAAAATCTCAAAACCTTTTCTATTTTAGCCCGACAATATGAATGTGCCTTGAGCACTCTGCAGAGTGAATTTGACACTTTAAAAACTTACCTTATTATCAGCATTGTATTTGTTAACTTGAGTAAATTATATCATTATAATTTGTAAAATTAGTCAAGATGAAATATGGTTCTTTTTTTACTTGTGGCGTGGTCTCACTCCAGTTGTTATCATTGTAGAATTAAAATATCCTTTCCATCTCGCCTTCATTCTGTACAGTAACACAATCTTTGCAAGCAACACATCATCATTACAAATCTCAGACATCGCCAGTGTAACATCGAGAAAAGACAGATTTGGTGGACTTCATTTCTTCAATCCAGTATCCATGATGAAACTAGTTGAGGTAATTTATCTTTGTGTATACATTCTAATTGTTTAGACTGTGTGTGTTGCCCCCCCCCCCCCATCTGGCAAGTGGAGGGGCGGGGGCAATTTTCTGGCCATTTTACCAGAACAAATGTTACAACCATGTAAAACAAACAACTAAGTGCTCACTTGCTATAAATGCAAACATCCAGGAGGAGAAGAAGAAGAGGAGGAAGATGAAAAAGATGAAGAAGAAGAAGGGGGAAGATGAAAAAGATGAAAAGAAGGAGAAGAGGAAGGGGAAGAAGAAGGGGAAGATGAAAAAGATGAAAAGGAAGAAGAAGAAGAGGAGAAGAAGGAAGAAGAAGAAAAAAAAAGAAAGCAAGGAAGGAAGGAAGGAAGGAAGAAAGAAAGAAAGAACAAGAATGAAGAAGGAGGAGGAGATCTCGAAACCATTAAGCATTCAAAACTATTTTTAGTTTCCTCTCTTTATTTCTTTCCTCTTCTGTAGGTGGTGAGAATAAATGATAAACGATCATATAAAAGCATAAAAAACTAAAAGTTAATGGGGAAAATAATTTAAAGAAGAAATTAGAATTAGAAGACTATAGAAGAGAAAAAGAAGAAGAAAGAAAGAAGAAAAAGAAGAAGGAGGAGGAGGAGATGGAAAAGAAGAAAGAAAGAAAAAGAAGGAGGAGGAAGAGAAGGAAAAGAAGGAGGAGGAGGAGAAGGAAAAGAAGAAAGAAAGAAAGAAGAAGGAGGAGATCTCTAAACCATTTAGCATTCAAAACTATTTTTAATTTTCCTCTCTATTTCTTTCCTTTTCTGTAGGTGGTGAGAATAAACGATACAAGCGATGATACGTATAACAGCCTTATGGATTTCTCAAAAGCTGTTGGCAAGACACCAATCACATGCAGAGTGAGTTCTTTTTCTTTCTTTATATGCCACATAAAATCAAGTTAATCTGCTCTTTCTCCTCAAATTGGCAGTGATCATCAATTTTACATGTATATTCATTTTCTTATTCTAATAAATTAAATATGGATGTAACATGAGTCTAAATGAGAGATGAAAGCAAGATTCAAACAAAAAGTTGCCAATTTGCATATTATTATTTAAGCTGTGATTTTGTTCTTTTTATTACATCACCAATTTAGTGTGCATGATGATTACATTAAGTTAAAAAGCTGATATGGAAGAACATCACACAGTTTTTATACTGGAAATGGTATCATTATTTTCATTTTTTTTCACTTTCTAATCATATTCCATATGTGATCATTGCTAAGATAAAGAGAAACTGCAAAACTGCCTCCTGAATAAGATTATATACCTCTATTGGAGAGGGGACATTAGGGAGAGTGTATTTCGATGATGTTATTGCATTTTCATTAACTCTATACATTTATGCCAGGAACTGAAAATTTTACTGGTTGTTTAAATCATGAAAAATATTTTTATTGCTTTTTTATTCACTTTGTATATGTATGTGGGGAAATAAAAAAAAATGCTGGTTGCTGAAGTCGTTAAAATAAAACTACCACATGTTATTCACCTAATCACCTTAAAGGGGAAATTCACCCTAACAGGTTGATTTAAAGATAAATACCAGTTCTGGTAACGATCTCAAAATAACTTTTTACAGAATCTAATATAATGACCACCCAAGTGTCTGTTTGTATGAATAAAAAATATGTGCCAAAGGATTCTGGAAGAAATTATGTAATTGCTGAGAAATAAGCAAAATAAGTGCATTCGGTCATCTCCGTCGGGTCTTTATTCCAGCAATAATAATACACTGTCCCACGTGTGCCTATCACTATTGGCGATCTTCATTTTATAATTTCACAAAGTTCAGTTTATGTAACTGTACTAGATCTAGATCCACAATGATACAGTCATACTTAACCTTGATTTTACAGACTTTCTCACGAAATTAGTGTTTTACTGCAACTACTATCATTTAGCTTTAATAAAAGCATAACGATTCGAGAAACAATATTAGGCCAAGTCATCCTCTGGTGAACAGGAGTAAGGCATTTTGAGTAGCATGGTCCAGCATGCAATCAGCATGTATGATACGGTGCAGAAATGTTCTTAGATTGCTTAATGTGTAACAAACTGATTTAATTCATCGTAAAATGGAAATCATTTTGGGCATTGAGCGTGAAGAGTAGGAGAGAAACTACAGATAATTCTTGTTTACCGGTAAGTGCATACATTGTGTACAGGCATGCCAGGATCTGATGTCCATGGTAATAATATATTTGTAAAGCGCTTAGCGATGTCATTCTGATGTAAAGTGCTACATAAAAGCGGAATATTATTACTATGTTGAATCTTGGGGAACTACAGAACAGAAGCGGTTTGACTTTTGATAAATTATTCTGAGAGGAAGTGAATTGTGTATGTTTGGAAAAATGTGGGTTCAGTTTCACAAAAATTCATGCTTAAATAAGCACCAACACCCACGCGGTATTGAGTGCATTATAATCTGATGAAGATGCCATGGTGCATGTTCCCTCTAAAGCACAATTTGACTAATGCAGTGATACATTACATTTGGCACACAACTTGGAATTTATTTGTAAGTCACTTTGTGTAACATACCCCTGGCCTTAATAATGGAAGGTGGAATTTTATGCAGACTCTAGTACTTCAGTTAGTTTTTCATTTCAGTTTATTTAAATTCTATTTGATTTTGCTGAAATTAAATATACATGTAATGTGAACATGACTTGTAATTAATGTACGTTTATGTATGAATAAATAGTGTTCAAATAATGTCGAAAATGGAAAATAAATGAATTGAATTGAAAAATATGCCCTTTTCATATTTCTCTTTTAGGACACCCCAGGCTTTGTTGTGAACAGGCTGCTCGTGCCATACATGGGTGAAGCAATAAGGATGGTAGAAAGAGGTGAGTAGAATCGAGTGGTGCTATGTCAGGAAACCCTGAGGCAGCAAGGTATACATTCGAGTGTACAGACATGCCAAGCATTCCCTTTTTGGAGTATTTGTTCCTCTTTTTTACTATAAATACACCAATACTTTTTTTGTATGATTTGTTACTTTTTTTAAATTACTGATCATGGAGTATGTATTATACACAGCACGGGACACTAGCACCACTCCGACAGTCCCAGACCGGTAAAAATCACTGTCGGGCCAGTAACTTGTTGCATGAAAAGAACAAGTAAATTCCTGCCTACGAGCACATGTTTAAAGGGTGAATTATTAAGTTTTCAAGTAGAGTCATTTCACATGTTTTTTCACCAATTTCCCTACAACTGACTGGCGATTGTTAAGTTGAACTTGAGACAAACTTTTAAAAATATTCTTTTTTTGTCAGAAAATACTCTTTTTTTCCTTATAAGAATACTTTTTTGGGTTGTAGAAGGTTCGGCAGGTCTGGGTGGAGGGGTTGACACTCCAACACGAAATATTCCCTAATGCTGCAGTCACATTTCCCCTATGGCGGCCGTACGGCGAGTAAAAAACAGCCGCTTTTTATTCCAACCACCTATATGTACCTGATACAAAAAATGTAAAAATGGCTGTTTTTGACTCGCCATACGGCTGCCGTAGGGGAAATGTGACTGCGCCATTAATGTCATTTTTTTTGTTTATTGTCAGGGATCTAATACCTCGCACTGCCACTCTCATCCTCCGCCGTCCCAGCTACGTCAGGGAAATTGCCACTGTGGCTCTACTTACTTTGTTTACTTTTCATTTGGTCTTGTCCCACGGTTCCATGACATTTGCTCTGGCGACAATTGCTCTGCTGTAAATTCCACACACTAATCAAATGATCAACTTCAACCTTGGATTTAACGCTATACCCTACCCTAAACCTAACATTAAACCCTATTGCAACTTAACCTAACCCTATATCTAAGACAAAATTGATCTCATAGTGATTGTCACAGGAGCAAATGTCGTGTCACCCATCCCTCATTGTCTTATCCTAGTTCATCTACAATAAGCTTGTCTATTTGTTCTAATCGCTATTTCATTACAGTTTCGTCTAATTCCAGCTAGGCTATACCCATCTTGTCTAATGATCTACTTGGTCTATGTACATGTAAATGATGAAATATTAATTTGGCAAATTGATATTAAAGGGGTCAAAGTGGTCATTACTTATTAGACCATCTGGGCACCGTAACACAAAGGTTAGCGATTAATCGCTAAATGAAATGGCCAATCAAGATCATCGTTGCATGTGCATTTTGCTAAGTAGCCCGACTATGAACCAATCAGAATTGTCCTTTGAAATTAGCGATCAATCGCTATTTGTGTTACGGGACCCTGGACATTAGGCTAAATGAGAATTTGACTTGGGTATTAGACCAAGTGTAGTGTTGACCAAACATTAATTAGACCCAATTGATAATAGATGAAATGGGTTAAACCCATGTGGTATTTTGATGTCTAAGAGGTAGACGAACTGCCTCGAGACTAAATGAATATAACTCTGCATCATAGTCAGGGAAGGAATAATTTTTTTAGGGGCTATCTTCTATTTCCACATTGGAGCGATTGCAGAAATTTGGGGGCTATTTCTTTCATTTCAAGGGTAACTTTTAAGGGGGTAACATTTTTCATATTTTCCATATGTCCTTTTTTGTTTTTTTATGAAATAATGGTTAATAAAATTTCAATTTTAATTTCAATTTCAAATTTCAATTCCAATGCTTCTCTTCTCATAAAAGCTTTTGAATCTCCAGCCAGGTAGTTTTGCAAAGTTAAAGGACAAGTCCACCCCGACAAAAAGTTGATTTGAATAAAAAGAGAAAAATCCAACAATTATAACACTGAAAATTTTATCAATATCGGATGTAAAATAAGAAAGTTATGACATTTACAGTTTCGCTTAATTTCACACATCAGTTACATGCACATCCTGGCCAGTATGCAAAGGAGGGGACTGATGACATCATGCACTCACTATTTCTTTTGTATTTTATTATCTGTAATATGAAATATTCTGATATTCTCACCCATGTCATTTGAAATCGAGCCTTTTTTCTCCCTGAACCTGTGGAATTAACATTGTTTAACATTATGTAGTTCAGTCAAGTTTTACATTATTGTCAATTCTGTATAAATTGAAATATTGTCTAATTAAAACAATAAAATAATATAGAATCATAAATAAAATCATAGTCTCTTGCAGTTGCATATTACTGAGTTGTGCATACAACTGTTTTGAGAAAAATATGCGAGAGTTTAAAATGTCATAACTTTCTTATTTAACATCCGATTTTGATGAAGTTTTCAGCGTTATGCTCGTTAGATTTTTCTCTATTTATTCAAATCAACATTTTTCTGGGGTGGAATTGACCTTTAACAAACCTGTGTTTGATAAGGAAAATGATTATAAAGAAATCTCCTACTTTCATTTCACTTCATTTTCTGTGATTCAGGTAGATTCACAGTCAAGGGGGGTGGATACCTTTTATAGAATTACATGTACATGCACTTGTATGACAAACTAGAAAATTGATGAAACACAACAATACAATCCAAAATGTGGTAGATTAGGAAGAATTTTATTTACTGTCCAAAGGTTAATCCCCTACTAATAAGAACTGGTTTAATAGGAGTTTGAGAAGAAACTGTGAGTATAGGATTTCTCTAAGCTCTAATGCAAACCGTGGTTGTAGAGTGGGTATGAAAACATGCATATGTAGTTACGTCTAGTAGCAAAATTTGTGTAACAATTTTGCAATTACTGGGTATCTTGTCATATCTTAATGCCTAAATTTGCACATTACACTTTAATAGCAAAAAGAGACAATACCACAACTCCTATATTAATAATTTTTTCTCATTTTAATCATATTTCATGCATATTTGCTTACATTCACAATCAAGTGAAAATGCAAAAGTGTCTCCTTATAATGACAAGTTCATCAATATTTTTACAGAAGATATGAAAAATCTGATAATGATAATAATCAGTTCTTGTATAAAGTGCATATCATGTTATCTAACATCTCTATGTGCTGCCAAATAATAAATAAATAGATAATATAGTATTGTATAGTGCACTTATCCACCTTGCTAGGTGCTCAAGTCGCTCCTATATTACCCCGGCTAAGCTAGTCTACCGATTTTCGTGCACACAGCTTTTTGAGGAATTACTTCTTGCCGGTACCCATTTACCTCACCTGGGTCAAGTGCAGCACAGTGTGGATAAATTTCTTACTGAAAGAAAACCTCACCTGGGTTGAATGCAGCACATTGTGAGTAAATTTATTTTTGCTGAAAGAAAACATGCCATGGCTGGGATTTGAACCTACAACCCTCTGTTACAAAGTCCCAGGACTAATCCACTGGGCTGGAACACTCCACATATGAGAGAAAAACAAAGTAGGGTTTGGAGCTCAACCAGCCCATAGATTTGCCTGTCACTTGGATTTTCATTTTGTTTTTCTTTTTTATTTTCTAGGTGATGCTACCATGAAGGATGTGGACATTGGTATGAAGCTCGGAGCAGGTTATCCCATGGGACCATTTGAGCTGGTGGACTACGTTGGTGTAGACGTCATTAAGTTTATTCTGGATGGTGAGAAACAAATGAATCAAAGACATATTCAAGAAAATGTTCAATTATGATGGAAAAGAAAATTTGACACGAAAATGACCAAAATTATTATTTGTTTGGTGTTACCTGTGCCTGGGAGGTGAAAAGCGAACTGAATTACTATGACCCAGACGTCTCTCCTCCCAATAAAACTGATGGGGGAATGCAGGTGGACCACTACACCGGGGTTTACCCCTACTCTTATACGAATAGTGCAGTGGGTTCTTAACGTGCAAAGGTGATGACTCTCCTCTACACTGGGCCTCCATTTAACATTCTATCCGAGGGACAGTGTTTTTCACTGTAACATAGCCTGCATCTATGGAACAGGGGAGGGACGTGCACACACAATGCAGGCTTCAGTCATCCACCTGGTAGGACTCGACCCAATGACCTTTGGTTTGACAGGTAGACGCTTTACCGACTGAGCCAACTTCGCTTCCTAAATGTTTTACAAATTCAATTTTCAGACTTCTATTAGAGGGGAACTGATCTCGAAAGAGCCATAACACACATTTAATTGCCCCTGTAGGCCATCATGCATTAGAATAGTGTTGTATATATGTCCCTTTTATACCAAATGTAGAAATATATACAGTGGATTCTAGTACAAATGATGTCAAAGGTCGAGGTCACAGAGATCATTATATATGTGTAACTGAAAATGCCTTGTTCGTAACTGAAGTTGTTTTAGGGTTCAACTTTACACTTAGCTTATTTATGTACATTATGTGAGAGGGATTATGATCTGAGCCCCATCTTACAAAGAGTAACGATTGATCCAATCAATCTCAAATTTATGGAATCCATCAGTGTCATATTTTTTTCTACAGGAAGTTTGCGCAATGTCCTTTGTAAGCAAAGAGAAGCATCCTTTTCAAGAAGGCAATGAAAAAATGTATGAATAAACAGCATATCCAGAAAATATTTTTGAACAAACGTGCCATTAGATATTGACGTTGCTGGCTTTCCATAGTTGTGGTTGATTGGATCAATCGCAACTCTTTGTAAGACGGGGCCCTGATTGATTTTGGGGTCACAAGGTCAAAGTCAAAGATCACAGAGGTCATTGCTTGAAAATTTAGAAGTCGAGTACAATGATTTTTTATTGCAGATGCATAAATTTGACTGTGTGAGGTCGAGAATCTATTTAGTTCATTCCAGTTTGGATATATTATAAGAATACCAATAGGTATCAAGATGTTGTATCCTTTTGGTCATAAATTCATCTTTGAATGGTTTATTTCTATTTTTCAATACAGGATGGAGCGAATCTTTCCCCGATGAGCCTCTCTTCAAACCAAGCAAGATGATCAATGACCTCGTAGCAGAGGGCAAGCTCGGTGTGAAAACGGGCGAGGGTTTCTACAAATACAACAAATAAATAGATCTATTCATTCTACATTCCATGGGAGTATTTCACGAAGCAGAATGTCAGTGATTTTCACCGACTCTTGTTATAAGCTACTATGACTGACTTCATCTGATTGGCTGAGAGTGAATTAGTAGTGAAAGTCACTGACAAAACTTTTCAGGAATGCTCCCCATATCTTGCACTCTAAAAACAGTCAATGTCTTGAAGACTTGGGGTGTTTTTAGAAAGTTGTCAGCACTGACTGTAATACCGTAGTCACAGTTAGAGACCAGTGCTTCTCAGCCAATCAAAACCAAGGATATCAATTAAGTGTCAGACAACTTTCTTTAAACACCCTACAGGACCTCGGTACATGCTGGTTAGAAGCCGACAGGTTGTGGCTTGGCTGATAAAATCTCCAAATTTAAACATCTTGTTGACAGCTCAGAATAAGATAGATCTCAGAGTTTTGATATGGGTAGCAACCTTCCTCAAAGAGTTCTTCACAGGTATCAGGGGACTATCTTCAGACAATAAGAGAACTGCCACCATTGCTATATGTTTAAAATGCAGCTTTTTCTAAGCTGCTATAAATTTTCTTTTTTAATGTTGAGATCCAAAGTTTTATCAGCCCAGCCACAATATATGGGTAACTTCATAAAATATGGATGTCCGAGCCACTGTATGTGGGACCTTTGGTTGGTTTGGACTCTGTTTCATACATGTGAATATGGCATCAGACCTTGCAATCTAGTCTTATTTGAACTGCAACAGTTCTTTATCTTGGTCCTTTTACAATCAATTATCATAAAATTACATAATAAACTCATGTTGAGTTTCGCTCTCTGTAATCCAAGTAATACATTACTGTGCGATTTTAGAATGCAACAAGCAATAACTCAAAGAGTATATGTTTGCACTTTTCTTTGTGCTTGTAATATTTGTTTTCATGATTTCATTAATATAAGTTAGGGTTAGGGTTAACCCTAACCCTAAACCAATATATGTATTCTTTATATTTGTCTTTCTTTTAAAGTTGATTATTTGTTTTATGTTTTATGATCAAATTCATTTCACATATCTTGGATATTTGAGTTTTTAATCATTTTTTAAAAGATTTTCATACAGTATTCATCCGAGTGCGTAAGGTTTCTTCTGATATTTTTCTTTGAATGTGATTCTGATTCTTGAAATGAGTAAGGCATCAAGTTGTTATCTGGCAAAAGGGTAATCTCAATGTCTTGTAAAATGAAAGATGATATTGTCATTGTAATCAAAATGATAATAGTAATATTCAGGTCTTGTATAGCACATATCATGTACCACTTAAAATCTCTATGAGCTTCCAAAGAGGCCTTTGATATTATGAACCTGGCTTTAGCTCCAGCAGGCCTTTTTCACTGCACAAGCATTTCAAGGAATAAATTCCTGCCATTAACTTGTAGTTACAAGTTAAATGAGATTACTAGAACAAAAGCAAGATTAACTTTGGACTCTCATTTTAGCACTTCCCAATACAGTCTTGCATTGACAACAGAATATGAGATAAATTTGAGGAATTAAACAATTTAACACTTATTTTTACCCGTATAAATGCATGATTTGGATGTTAATGGATTCGGTTAGATGCTCCTTTGATGAAGCTCATGTATTCACATTTTTTTATATTAGAAGTATGCAGGGTATAATTATTAAAGGCTTCAATTTCACATATTGAATGAAAAATACATGTATAGAATTAATTTTGTTCCTGATCATTGAATAGTATTCACAATTGTCTCAAGATAATCGCTAATTAATCTTATTATTAAGAACTGTGGTTTGTTGGGAATAGGAAGGCATTAGAACCACTAAAAGGATGATGATAAAGGAGTAACTTCCTTACTTTTGCTTACATCCATGTTCATGCTCTCTACACAGAAAGGCATGCATTGGACTAAGCACAATTGGCCACTATCCCAACAAGCCTCTGTGTGAGGGAATACAATACAGGTCCATTTGAAGACAAATCCAGCCTTAATTTGCAAAATACAATTGTTTAATTAGCTCACAATGATTATTTATAGCTATCTTTATCACAACTCTATGTTCTATTTCTCTCATTTTCTCCCCCTCCCCCATCTCTCTTACTTCATGATACATTTTGATTTATCGTTGCATGAATTTGATTACCGCCAGACCGAATTATCTTGAGATACTGATGAGATGAGAGCGTTTATGGAAATCCGTCTTTATTCACCGGAAAATGTTTTGATGTTTTATTTCTGTTGTAGTTTGTGCCTAAATTTTATCATATTTGATCAAATGTCATTGAATGTGTGATATAATATTCCAATGAAGGAAATAAAAAAAAAACTTTCAGTGCAGTAAATTAATTCTCTTTGTTTTGATATTATGTTGTATGCCCGAGGGGGGGGCACCTACATCAGCGAGTGGATACCATGCGTGACCAAAAAAACATGTAATGTAATAAGGGTGTCAAAAACACTTAAATCATGAAAAAAGGATATCTATTAATCTATTAATAAAGGACCTACTTTTTGCCCCTATAGTCAACACTACGTGTTTAGGGTATGATTTGCACGGGATGTAGAGGTGGGGCTGTACTAAACCAATGTTGTAGGTAAAGGTAAAACCGACGTACAATGAAAATATCGCTGTACTTGTTTAATGGGTCAATTCAGGGAATACTTGGCATTGAAGAGTATCGTTTTGTTGCCAATACTTGTTAAGGGTAGGGTTTAACATGCCAATATTTGTTAAGGGGTGCATTTTCAGAATATGGGAAATACATGCTTTTCGAGGCCCCATAGTCGCGCATGGTATCCAATCATCAGTGGAAGTGCCCCCCACGCACCCCTGGGGGTTGTATTTCAGGCTCACTTATTTGTGTGACGAGAGATTTTTTTTTGGAACTTTTTCTTTGTGAAAATCACATTTCGATTTATTAGGACATGGTTATAAATTCAATGAATAAATATCAGAAAATTACAAGTTAGATCTTGATTTTTTTTTTAAACATTCCATGTTTGAGAATTGGTTATGGAAATGAAAATAAAAACATGAACTAGATTTAGATCGGGCACCCACTCAAAATAGATTGTCATGTAAGTTTGATAAACTTGTCCAATTAAACTGACATTTATTTCATATCCTCTCCATCGTAACTGTGATAGGTCATACACATTTATATAATCATAGAGCTTAATTTCTCTGTAATAGCTCGATATAATATAGAAATAATTAAGTGAATTGGAATGGGGGTATATTATTTCCCCTGTTTTATGTGGCATTTAATTTTTTAATGTTAATGATAAAAAAATTTAGAGTTACATATGTTAAGATGAGGAAACGCATATGGCCTTGTTTATAATCTTAATTACTTTCATCATTATATATGAGCAATATTTCCTTTCGTGGGTATGGAAGAAGCTTCCATACGTGGGCGCGGTTCCGTACAGTCAGAATTCAAGGAGCTTTTATTACAGTATACGGTACTCAGTAATTAGCTTTGAACAGAGGATTTTTGATTAGTCCATTATGATTATGGGGTTCAAAAAATTTCGATCCGTTCGATTGTAACACAGAATCAATTTTTGTGTAAATTTTACAAAATTTTAATACTATCATTTCCTTAAAATAAGATTTTTAAATATTTTGTAATACATACAAATGAAGGAATAATGAAGAAATTTAAATAGATTCTCAGATTTGAAGTTTGTACACCCCTATGCAAAAGTCGACGCGTCTACCGTTGTCAATAACGCTATGAGTCTTTGAAATGGTATGCGTTACATACATGAAAAATGCACCTGCTTGCTACCGTACACCGGGGTCGGATCGGGCGATTGACGAGGATGAATTCGTACGTACTGTGAAGCCATAAAGTTGCGGCTGCAGATCGTTGTTTACAATCGAAATGGGATGTTTTTTCTCTCAAATAGCCAACATGGAGACCCTTGTTTGCAATGGAAGAATTTGAATGCTACACCCATGAGCAATACCATCAACTATTTCAGGATATAGTCTCGGTAGCCGGTAAGTTGTTGGCTGTGCCGTCAAAAAGAGCATTTTTCTTCACACAGTTTGATTTTTGAACCCAGTTCATTTTGCATTGGCATGCCATTGCACTCGCAGCATGATGAATTGAATATTGAAATTTGAACTGAGAATTGAGACTGATCCATTCCATTCCTTGTTTTTATTTGGCAATAAGTCATGATTGACTATTTTTGCCACTCACTGTATAAAGAGTAGGGTAACAATTTTATTCATTATTTTTATTTTATTTTTTCCCCCTTTTTTATCATGCATTTCTTGTATTAATTCATTTTGAGATTTAATAATGTGACTCACTGACTGTGACTGTGTCGTGTGTGTTAAACCTCTATTAAATTGTGACTCCAATACAATATACAAATAGCGATTAGGCATGAGTGCGATGGTGCAAGATTTCGCATGAGGTGAAAGAAAGATGCGTTTCTTTCTTTCACCGAATGCGAAATCTCGCACCATTGCACGAATAAGAATATTCGTTATTTGTGTTGTACACCGCCTCGGAATCTAGCGAAAATATGAAAAAAAAGAGTTTTTCCCTGCAGTTATCTATAAAAAGGGAGCAAAAATATTGAAAGCGAAAAGCAAAATCCCACAAGCCGGGCCCACAAGCTCACATTTCTTGGACAGCATTGCGCATTTAGCCAGCAGGCTGTACGCGCATTGATTGTCCCCTTATTTAATCAATGAAATCGCATTGTGACGTCACCTCCTAAAGCCGTGCAATGGTACATTTTGGATGGTATGTCTTGTGTGCAACGGTGCGAATGTGTGACATTCAGCCTCCCATTTGCTTGCGTACAACAAGCTAAGTAGGCGTTGTACAATAGGAATCATCATCTAGCTTAGTCTAAGTTAACGTAAGCCTTAACCATTAACTTAATGGTTAACAAACCGTTAAGTTAGGTCTAAAAACGTTAAGACTAAGCTAACGCACGTACATTAACGTTAGATCTTATTCTTAGATTTATGTGTGAATACTACTCAGTTACTAGCAGTACTGTCAAGTGTCAGTGTCAACTTTTGGGTAAAAAAAAGTGAATGTCGCGCATCATGTCATTGACACTGTCACGAATTAAAGATAGATCTAAATGAAAAGACGTGAAAAGACTATACCCTGTAAGTCACCGATCATCATCAGATAGGCAGCCGATAACGATCTAATCACGGCTGATCATGCTGATGATACAAAGTAACAAAGTGTATCGGTACTCTGTAGGCCTAGCCAGGAGGCTCCTAGAGAGTAAAAATCATTTTCTAACGTATGCTTACTCTCACACGGAGCCAGGGATTCTATTGCATTCATCTACAAATACCGCCAAAAAACCTAAAACTTTCGCCCCCGAGATATTCCTTCTAAAAAATCTAGCCCTAAATCATGTAAATGGGAAACAACTTAATGTCCAATGTTTCTACGCTATCGATTTAATTTTTAAACAAGAATTCATAAAAAATAAGAGAAAAATATGAAAAGACGGGGGAGACTTGCCCGAATGTTTTATGGACGCGGTGTCGCACCGTAACCCCGAAAGGGGGGGGGGTCAATTACCACATGGACTTCTACCCACCCGTGTCTGAAAACCTCAGAAATGCATCCGAAATGGCGTAATGACATTAAGTAAATTTACAACCCTAAATGGCGTAACCCATGAGAAAAGCCACCCTTAGTGGCGTGAACAGGGAGATCCCCTAATTTGATACCCTAAGTGGCGTAAACATCAAAATCGATGTTATACATGTGGGCGTGTGGGTAACGCGAGTATAGAGCCAGGTGTAAGAGATTAATAGGACTGTACGGGGGTAAATCAAGTGCTGCGCTGGCTGCGCCGGCATGCATGTGCATGGATTATTTTGTAACCCTTAAAATCGCCCTTCATGGTGTTGGCTTAGGTCTGCTCCCGGGTTTCCTCAAATTTGCACCCCTAAATGGCGTAATTTTGATAACCAAATAAGCTAAATGGCGTGAAGAGAGAAAGAAAAGGCTACCCTTATAGCTAGCGATTTACCAGCGAATGGTGCTGAAATGCAACCCTTTTTGCTAAAGACGTTGACGCCGCCCGAGTGCCCGAAATGGGGACCCTTTTCAATCAACGCTTTTTCTGGACGCGGGTGCGTAGCAGGCCACGTGGAGAGTGACCCCCCCCACCGGGTCCATAACGTTAGTGATCAACAATGTGAAACATAAGCACCTCAAATTTTTTTTAAATGTTCCTGATCGTCCGTTTAGTAAATTATTTTGCTTTTCCACTGTTGTCTGAATGATACGTCATTTATATTTCTTTTTTGGAGGATGGGAATTCACATCGAAAGGTTTATAAGATAGATTTTTACTTGTTAGCACTTAAAAACAATTTTAAAATGTTCCTTATCATCCTTTTAGCAATCTTAGATATTTACAACTTCAATTCTGTTTTATTTTCATTTTCCGCTGTTGTTTGAATAAACCCTCATTTGTATTTCTTTTGGAGGATGGGAGTTCACATCGAAAGGTGTATAAAATGGATTTTTGTCTCACCTGCGAAGCAAAGTGAGACTAAAGGCGCCGCTTTTCCGACGGCGGCGGCGGCGTCAACATCAAATCTTAACCTGAGGTTAAGTTTTTGAAATGATGTCATAACTTAGAAAGTATATGGACCTAGTTAATAAAACTTGGCCATAAGGTTAATCAAGTATTACTGAACATCCTAGTAGAGTTTCATGTCACATGACCAAGGTCAAAGGTCATTTAGGGTCAATGAACTTAGACCATGTTGGAGGGATCAACATCGAAATCTTAACCTGAGGTTAAGTTTTTGAAATGTCATCATAACTTAGAAAATATATGGACCTACATGTAGTTCATGAAACTTGGACATAAGGTTAATCAAGTATCACTGAACATCCTGCATGAGTTTCACATCACATGACCAAGGTCAAAGGTCATTTAGGGTCAATGAACTTTGGACGAATTGGGGATATCTGTTGAATTCCCATCATAACTTTGAAAGTTTATGGATCTGATTCATGAAACTTGGACATAATAGTAATCAAGCATCACTGAAAATTTTGTGCAAGTTTCAGGTCTCATGATTAAGGTCAAAGGTCATTTTGGGTCAATGAACTTTGGCCGAATCGGGGGTATCTGTTGAATTACCATCATAACTTTGAAAGTTTATTGGTCTAGTTCATTAAACTTGGACATTAGAGTAATCAAGTATCACTGAACATCCTGTGCGCGTTTCAGGTCACATGACCAAGGTCAAAGGTCAATGAACTTTGGCCGAATTGGGTGTATCTGTTGAATTACCATCATAACTTTGAAAGTTTATGGATCTGATTCATGAAACTTGTACATAAGAGTAATCAAGTATCACTGAACATCCTGTTCCAGTTTCAGGTCACATGATCAAGGTCAAAGGTCATGTAAGGTCAATGAACTTTGGCCATGTTGGGGTTTTTTGTTGAATAACCATCATATCTCTGTAAGTTTATTGGTCTAGTTCATAAAAAAGGGAGATAAGAGTAACCATGTATCACTGAACATCTCGTGCGAGTTAGAGTAGTATTCAAAGTGAGCACTGCTGCTATATTGAACCGCGTGATGCAGGTGAGACGGCCAGAGGCATTCCACTTGTTTATTGTTAGCACCTAAAACAATTTTAAAATGTTCCTGATCGTCCGTTAAGGGTGGGTGAACAACTTGTTAGAAAAGCAAATTAATGCCTACCACTTGTACAACGTATTTGGATATCGCTTTTGATTGTTTATTTTAATTTCATCTGTGTTTGATTTGCAATTATTCCTTGAGGTTGTGTGCAAATAAAGCTCTTTTACTATGAAAATAAGAGTAGAAGTGGAGGATCTCGGTCAGATCTGTAATACCATACTTTCACTGTACCTTACCATTACCTGTTGGTTGTAGTATTATCCAGGTCTCCAGATCTCCAATTGGAGGTCCCCTGGTCAGCAGGAGGAGAATATATATACCCAGATCCAGTGATCCACCATCATGAATTGTCAGTAGTAGTATCCTGGGGAGCGTTTCATCAATATTTTCATCTGGCAAGTTATCAGATCTATCTGACATCTTTCCATGATTTTGATCGGCTGAGAGGCACTGTTCCTATGGTAACTGTCGAATAAAATGGGACTTGTCGGATAAAATGTCCGACAAGTCCTTTCATGAAACACCTCCCGGGTCTCCTTGAGTGAGGTGCTCCAGGTTTGAGGAGGTCCCTGGAGGAGGTGGAGCATCCTAAGTCAGAGTTTTGAGCCCGTAAATGCCTCATACATTTAATGAAAAATCATTTTGGTTTCTGTCTCCTTCTGTTAACCAGATCCAGTGATCCACCATCATGCCTGTCAGTAGTATCCAGGTCTCCTTGAGTGAGGTGCTCCAGGTGAGAGGAGGACCCCTGGAAGAGGAGGAGCTCTGGAGCATACTCTGTCAGAGCTGCAAGGCCATACAGGACATATTCATTCAAGGTAATTTCAGTTTATGAAAATGTTTTGTAATTTTTTATTATACAGCAAGTACATGTATAATATATGTAGCAAGCAAAACGAATCTTTGGGGCCATGGGCGATTAGCCCATGAAATTTTCATTTAAAAATGCCCTAATAAAAATGAGAAATTGCCTGTTTAAGTTGCTATTGGGTTCATTACAGAGTTTGATTTGGCAGGAACAGAAGAAAGAAAAATGATGTATAACTGTTCCAAGATAAGTTTGAAGATTCATATCATTTTCTGAATCACTGGTGCCATTTTCTTGACCAGCATGTTTGGAAAATATAATAACAGTAATAATCATAATACAGTTTTTGTCTCACCTGCGAAGCAAAGTGAGACTATAGGCGCCGCTTTTCCGACGGCGGCGGCGTCAACATCAAATCTTAACCTGATGTTAAGTTTTTGAAATGACATCATAACTTAGAAAGTATATGGACCTAGTTAATAAAACTTGGCCATAAGGTTAATCAAGTATTACTGAACATCCTATCAGAGTTTCATGTCACATGACCAAGGTCAAAGGTCATTTAGGGTCAATGAACTTAGACCATGTTGGAGGAATCAACATCAAAATCTTAACCTGAGGTTAAGTTTTTGAAATGTCATCATAACTTAGAAAATATATGGACCTAGTTCATGAAACTTGAACATAAGGTTAATCAAGTATCACTGAACATCCTGCATGAGTTTCACGTCACATGACCAAGGTCAAAGGTCATTTAGGGTCAATGAACTTTGGACGAATTGGGGATATCTGTTGAATTCCCATCATAACTTTGAAAGTTTATGGATCTGATTCATGACACTTGGACATAATAGTAATCAAGCATCACTGAACATTTTGTGCAAGTTTCAGGTCACATGATCAAGGTCAAAGGTCATTTAGGGTCAATGAACTTTGGCCGAATTGGGGATATCTGCTGAATTCCCATCATAACTTTGAAAGTTTATGGATCTGATTCATGAAACTTGGACATAATAGTAATCAAGCATCACTGAACATTTTGTGCAAGTTTCAGGTCTCATGATTAAGGTCAAAGGTCATTTAGGGTCAATGAACTTTGGCCGAATCGGGGGTATCTGTTGAATTACCATCATAACTTTGAAAGTTTATTGGTCTAGTTCGTTAAACTTGGACATTAGAGTAATCAAGTATCACTGAACATCCTGTGCGTGTTTCAGGTCACATGTCCAAGGTCAAAGGTCAATGAACTTTAGCCGAATTGGGTGTATCTGTTGAATTACCATCATAACTTTGAAAGTTTATGGATCTGATTCATGAAACTTGTACATAAGAGTAATCAAGTATCACTGAACATCCTGTTCCAGTTTCAGGTCACATGATCAAGGTCAAAGGTCATGTAAGGTCAATGAACTTTGGCCATGTTAGGGTTTTTTGTTGAATAACCATCATATCTCTGTAAGTTTATTGGTCTAGTTCATAAAAAGAGGACATAAGAGTAACCATGTATCACTGAACATCTTGTGCGAGTTAGAGTAGTATGCAAAGTCAGCACTGCTGCTATATTGAACCGCGTGATGCAGGTGAGACGGCCAGAGGCATTCCACTTGTTGTGTAGAGCATATCACATGTCAAAACGTCTCTAAGTGCTTCAAAAGGAATTGCATATTATTACCCTGGCTTTATCCCCGCAGCCTTTTACAGTGTGGTGGCATTTCAAGGAATAAATTCCTGTCAGGTATCCATTCATCTCACCTGGGTTGAGTGCAGCACAATGTGATGAATTTCTTACTGAAGGAAATTATGCCATGGCTGGGATTCGAACCCACGACCCTCTGTTTCAAAGTCAGAAGACTAATCCGCTGGACCACAACGCTCCACATATAGATTCCCATATACGGTAGATAAAAGTATTATGCCTCATAAATGTATACATCTGATTCTACTCACTTTCACAACTCAGTCCCTCCCTATAGAAACTGGATAATCTGTTCCTTATTGAATGCTTCATTGCATCAAATCAGCTGCCTCTTAATTTCTGATTTATTTTTGTAATTTCTTTTACATCCAAATCAACCTGAAGGTCGTGCCATAGAATCAGACGGTCCCAGCTTTGTTGTCAGCCCGTATACCGTTCTCTTCAGTCCTAGCGGCACGGTTCAGTTTGCCGAAAGCATCGATGTCACGCTCCCGAACATCGCCAACTACCTCCCTCCAGAGGGAATCGGAGGTCAGAGGTCATTCTCAAATGCTACTGTTGAAAAGGTATTATCCAACATGTGATTTGTAGTTATTTGTTTGGTTAATTGTTTAATTATTTTTTGTCTGAATGCTCCCATAGACACTTCCAGTGGTTGTTTCACACTGCTGTTGTGTAAGGAGCTAGGGTATAGCAAGCCAAATGCTGCATCATTATTTTTAAATTGCATTACCTGAAGTTAAGGTATGGTGATGCTGATTAAAAATGCTACTCATCCAAGGATTCTCAATACTGTAACATTCTGCGAAATAAACTCTGGCTAAATGTTCAATGGATAAATTGCCGTTTGGTGCAATGCAAATTGTAATTTCGAGTAAACAGAATAAAAAAAATACAAACCCTTCGTACTTCCCATGTAAAAATCTTATTACATAACATTCAAATAGAAATACATGTACTTTCAGGGGAAATGCACAAAAGATAAAATGTTGTTTGGTGCCATGCGAATTGTAATTTTGAGTAAACAGAAAAAATATATATGTACAAACCCTCCCCACCTCCTTCTATACAAAAATCCTATTTATTTCTGCATATATGCATATTATTCTGTAATGTATCTTTGTGTTAACCCCTCCCCCCCTCCTCTGCATACAGATGTATGTCTACGCACTTGGCAAGTCTCTTTTGTGGGCATCCGATTACATGCGTGTTCCGTACAGCAGTGCGGTCCTCAGTACCAGCCTACAGTCGCTGTTGATGGGCATGTCGGACAACAACCCAGTCACCCGCCTAGCACTGGTGCAGATATTAGAGGTAGGTTGAGTTAGGGTGTTTTCAGTCAACAGAATCCAGAAGTAAGAGGTTACGATAAGTTCTTAATGTGAAATTGAGTTGCAGAAGACATTGTCTTAACCCTAAAAAGACTGGGGGGCTGATTCAGCCCCCCCCTCGACATTTTTCGCGATAAATCCGCCGCGCAAAATTTTTTGACCGCGTCGCTCACTGACATTTTACTTTCAAGTCTTGCGCAACTTTTGAGACCAAAATTGTGACCCCCGGGTACGCGGTTCCAAAATTACGCAACATTTCGTAAGTGCATGCAGACCCAAAATTACTCAAAAACGTGAATTTGTGTACAAATCCAATGCAAATAGTGTTCTTAGCCAAAATTCATAAATGTATCATTATTTTTCCTTTTACTGCTTAAAATCAATCAATTTTATCTTTTTTATGGTCAAAATAAATTCCCCGACAATTTCCATTGAAAAAACAATAAAAAACAAAAAGTCAAAAAACAAAGAAATACATAAGAAATTTAGAAAACAATAGAATACATAAGAAAATAAATGTGATTTTGAAATCAATTTGATCAGATGCCTATCTAGAGTATGTGAAACAAAAATTAGCATTTCAGGGGCATTATTTTATTAATTAGAGCAAACTTATGATTTTACGCATAAATTAGCATAATTAATGAGACATGAGATTTTTTGCAGAATTTGATGTTATACTTTTGTAGATAATGCCATGGGTAACGCGTGTGCCAATTTTCGTCGCGATCGCGCGATCGACGGCCGAGATCATAAGGGGGGGCTGAATCAGCCCCCCCCCAGTCTTCTTAGGCGTCGAAATAGCCCAGTCTATTTAGGGTTAACCTTAAATCAACTACCCTACATCATGACACATTGTTTGATGCACTTGCACACTGGCTTGTGTTTTTTTTTTGCAGTTTGCAGTTTGTTTACAAACAAATACCAATATCATCAGCTGGGACAGAATGCTGCTTTTTTCACATGCTGAGCCATTTCAATTATACTTACTCATATAATTCAAAACTGATCAAAATAGAAATTTGGAGCATATTTAGCCTGAAAAGCAATAAACTATAAAAACAACAATGAAAATACAAGACTTTGTTAAACAATGAATAATAATTTTGACATTTATTTGTAAACAATGTTGAAAATGATTTCTACTAACTTCTTGTAAAAGATTTGGTATATTTGTATGATTTAACGTACATGTAACATATAAATGATAAAGTAGTACTCGTTTAACTAGTATTAGTAGCAACAATAACAAAAGCAGTAGTTGTAAGTTGTCATTGTTATGGTTTCATTGTAAACCTTGTAATTTCAAATGTTACTTAGATAAACGTATAGTATTAGGAAGTACTTTTAAATGTGCACATGTATTGTTGAAAAGTATTGATTATTCACAAATAAAACTAAATACATAAACTTTTTTAACTTTTATTTTTATTTCAGGCATGTACCATCCACGCTCAGAGTCTTGGCTATGGCATGCCTTATGCTCGTCATATCATCCAGCTTAGTAAAATTGTACTTGGTAGCATATTTGCGGTAAGTTCTGAAGATCTTGGAGAACTCGTGTGATATTGACGGGATCTATATCGGTGAATCATGCTGCCATTTCGTGGTTATCCTTCTTTCATCTTTCTTTGGCTTATCATTCTTTGTCCTTTTTCTTATTTTTATTATTTTCATCTTCCTTTTCCTCTACATCTTCCTTTGTTATACTTTTTTTGTCTTATTTTCTTCTTCCTTGCCATAATCCTCTTCATATTTTCCCTTTCCTCTGCTTTGCCTTCCTCTTCCTTTTACTATTCTTTCTTTTTATCTTTTATTTTTCTCCAGAATTTTTTTCTCCCTTTCCTCTTCTTTCTCTTCGTCTTTGTCTCCCTTTTTCCTCTTCCTCTTCCTATTCATCCTTCTTCTCCTTCCTTTCCTTCCTTCAGTTTTAAACATTATCCTCTCTCCTTACTTGCTCTCCCTCAGTTTTCTCCTCTCCTTTTCTCATTCCCTTTTCTCCTCCTCCTTTATCATAAAAACTTGAGACCCCCTGACCAAGATATTGCATATCAGTGCATTTTACATGCACGCACACATACAGTAAATGTGTAACCACCATTTTCCTTTGATATTAATTAGTAATACAAGTTTTTTCAAGTTCAATGTCTTTATTTCCATATCAGTAAAAAATCAAATTCATATTTACAACACATAACATTATAAATGCATTTCTAGTCATTAAATATTTACATACATAAAGAGAGCAGAAAACAAAAATGCATTTCATAATTCATGTACAATAATATAGTAGATGAGGAAAAAAATGTACATGTATATCTTTGTACTCTTATTATACACCCTCTTTACCTTTGTCATCTGTTGAATATTGATGTATGGAGGTTGCATGTTTGTCTTGGTAACAGCTGGACCAAATGGGAGACAGCTTCAATAGTAATACAAACAACAGTGTTTCCACGGTAACAGGGTCACCCATGTCTCGCAACGGGTCACCAGAACACAGGCGATCAGGTACATCCTTTAATGACACATTTTGGTAGTATGTTAATGAATTCATAGATCTTTATTTCAGTTTACAGTAGAAATCTACAGACCCACTTTGTATGTAAATGCTGTAGTGTTTTTCAAATTTGTAGATAAAATTTGATGTTTTACACATTTTGGGGATTTTACTGATTATTTTTCAACTGGAAAAGAGCATAATTTTCTTTCATCCAATGGAATCCTTGATTATGATTGGATGTTGGACATTGTTGCCATGGTAGTAACCATTGAATGTCAGAGTTGGCATAATAGTAAATTTTATGGAAGAGGGCTCTTATGTTTTACCATCTTCTTCAATGGATGCCCTTTTTCTGGATCTCCCATGAGGCCTTCTTCTTTTGACTGGAGTGTTAAGAGTCTGCATGTGTCTTTATTCATGTTGGAGTGCTCCCCAGGGAGTGGGAGAAGTACATACATTGTGTGCAGGCCTTCTATGATCCGATGACCAAATATTATATGAAAGCACTTCTTGATGTTGTTCTGATGTAAAAAGTGCTTATGAAGCGAAATGTTTTTGTCGTTACTATAAAAAATGAAAGTCATGTTAGTTTTATCAATTTTTTTTCTCTGTGCTGATAACAGGTCGAGTGAGTCCTGGCAAAAGGAATCACCAGCACCTAAATTCCAGCGACTCCACTGATCACAAGCCAAAGCGGACCATGCAAGACCATGACGAACCGGACGCAAGGAGAGGGTCAAAATCGAAACACAGACGCGCTGGATATTCTAACCTCAGTAGCAGTACCATAGACTCTCAGGACAGTTACAGCGACATGCGCTCGTACAAGGACTCGTTACCACGTAGCCGCTCTACAAGGAGCTCACGAGAAATACTGGATGAAAGATCAAGTCGCAGGGATACCTCACATAAATCTAACTCTCCCGAAGGACGCTCCTATCACATGTCGGATATTTTCTCCCCTGCGAACAGAACAGAGAAATCAAATGGTTATCAGGCGTTGAGCGAAAGGAGTGGCCATTCTCGCCGTGCCACGTCTAAGCATTCCAAATCGCATTCTACGTCATCGCGGGGCTACGAATCCATGCCAGACAGGCCGCCGAGTCGCTCGAAGCAGCGATCGCCACCGCCCCGTGGCAAATCCAGCAGGACTAATCTGGTTTATGAACGGTTAAGAGAGAGGAGGGAGAGGTTGGGTCGTCTTCGAGATCAACTAGGGCTTCGACCACGGTATGGTAGAGAACTGACAAGGTCTGTGTCGGATTATGAGAGCGAAACGGACACAATGACGGAGGATGAGAGTCAGTATGGAGATGGGAGGTCAGAGGCTAGGTCCTACAAATCCCTCAACTCAGTGGAGTCGGCCAGACAAGGTACAGAAGAAGTTGCGTCTAATATTGGCAACAAACTAAGAATGAGTTTAACAGAATCCAATGAATTGATAACCTAAGTATTTGTAAGTAGAAGTAAAAAATATATGCCAAGCAATTTTTGCACAAAATATGTAAATGCAGAGAAATTGACAAAACAAGCATAGCATGTCATAATAGCACAGTTACAATCGCTGCAACCCTGTATAAAACATGGCCCTGGTCACATCTTTACTAATGCTCACACTCATTGTTTTCCTAGGGAGCTATCACCCGGACCAGTATTCCCAGTACTCTTCTGTAGCGTCATTTCCCTTCGGCCAAGGGCTACAGGGCTCCACGCCTCAGCACCAGAGTCGGAGTGTACCCAACGTCCACCAACAGAGGACGGCAGATCAGTACGATGGCGTGCCCAGTAGAGATCCAGCGGAAAGACGGCTACAGACAGCGCCCTCTAGTAACGAACACAAGCGAAACACCTTGCCTTCCAGGAAGAAATTAAAAGTAAGTTGCGTTTTATTTTAAGGTCTGTAATATATGTGAGATGCTAACCTCTTTGGCAAAATACAAGAGCATAGGTCACAGGTATGAAGAGGAACAGTTTGCTCTTTGCCTTTTTGTTTACAAATTCACAAAATGAACTCCAGGAAATGTCAATACATGAGTTTCACTGATCCTAGAATTTATAATAGTTTTCCCAGCAACATCCGTTCATGTCCTTCAGTACAATTATTAAAAAACAAGTTGGAACCTATTATTTTTCTCTACAACATCCACTTTATATTTTGTAAGCACTTGGAGAGTAGCTAATTATTGATTCTTACTTTATATTGTGAAGTGCTTCGAGCATGTTTAAATGTCAAAAATGCTTTATAAATGGTGAAATGTATGCATGTATGTACGTATGAATACATATGGGGTAATCATACCCACCCCCCATGAGTATCTGTCTGCACTTGTGCAAGTGATTGATGAATAATTTTCATCATTAACATCAGAAACATCATTTTGAATTTTGCTTCTGACTTCTATCTTATAGAAATTCTTTGGACCAGAATTTGTTGTGATGAGCGGTGAGCCGAACGAGTCCATTACAATGCCGATCTCGTTCTTGGTAAGTATGTTTTATTTTGAGAAGATTTACATAGCATGTCAAATGAGATGGGGATTTAATCACCCAATTCATTTTTTTTTGCACAATTAGTAAAAAGACATTGTGTGTGATGGTACCAAATTGTGCATGGGGTTGATAGGCGATTGAATTATTCCATAAGTTTTGTAGCACTGCACAAATTAGAATAGTCCCTATTTTTGCCACACAACACCTTGGTAATTTGAGAATTTCATTACAATTGAGAAACATATTCTTTTTTCAGAAATCAAGATTATACGTAGAGACATATTTCCTGAATGCCTTCAAAAAATTGCTGATGGTGTTTTTTATTTTGGTGCTGTCTTTTAATCTGCAATTTATGTACAATCTAAAAGAGACCTCTTTATATCTGAGTAAGCACATTGTTCAAGAAATTTCTTTGTGACATCTAACTACTATAAGTACTTGATCAGTTACTAACCAATTTCAAATTTCATGTTTCCTTCCACCGAAGAGCAAAGCTGGCAAGATTCCACCAGAGAAGAAGAGGGTCACAGCCGTCATGCTAAATGGCCGTAGACTTGACCTTTTATGTGACCTTGGGACCTCGGGTCAGGAGCTATTTGACCTGATCGCATCGCACCTTGGTCTCAACGAAAGATCATACTTTGGGCTTGCCTACATAAGAGGTATAGTATTTTTTATGAAGAACTCGGGCATGAAAATTTGTAGTGATGATTATCTGTCTAGGATTGCTGATGAAAATGATTTAAATCAAATTATTAGAATAGTTAGAAATAGTTTTAATATTCTATTGAAGATATTTTATTATTGTTGATTATTGATTATTTGATTATTATTCACAGTTGATTTTTAGATTAGAGTTTCATTGAAAATTGTTTAAAAGCATGTGAAAATCCCTGATAATCTGGAATTTTGAAAGGACTTCTGATTATGGTGACTTTGCCATTCTGGTGCAGTATAGTTACCATGGTGACAGGCATTAGCCAATCAACATCAAGGTTTTCATTTTAGTGATAATAATGCCAAATTTTACTATAATTATATCTATTTATGAAACAGGCAACTGGTGTTTATACAAAAATCATCTCTCAACATTCAGATAAGAGAAGAAAGAACAATTCCATGTCCAATTTGTTTATTTTTTCTTTAAATGGGGATTATCTTTTCATTGACCCAGACACGGAACTCAATTAGGTGGGACTAGAGACCTGGGGCCAGTTTCATAACAGACTTTATAGCCACTGGAAATCATATATTCAGATGTGAGAAGATAAAATAACAATTTATTTTTTTTATTATTTCTTTATCTAGATGGGGAGTATCTTTTCATAGACCCTGACACGAAACTCTATAAGGTGGGACCAGAGTCATGGCGTGAAGAGGCCAAGAAGAGATCAAAGAAGGTTGGGTCGAAGGAGAAGTTCACCGTGTTCTTCAGGGTCAAATATTATGTAGAGAATATCAGCTTACTGAGGTAAGAGCCCAAAAGATTAATGAAAGTGGTTGCAGTTAACACCAATTTGATGAGAAAGTCTGTGAAACAAAAAGATTGAATGGTCACCGTATTCATTCTCCTTAATGTTTCATCTTGATTTACCATTCATGGATGAAGAAATGTCTAAGAATTATCTACTGAAATCCTCATTGTGATAGTGGCCCTTCTCATGAATGGCTTATGGTGTTCTCATGTTTAGTTTTTGTGACTCCGCCCCCCACCCCTTCTCTCTCTCTCTCTCTCTCTAATCCTTTGGAAGGGCTATTGTTCAGGGGTGGAATGAGGAAATACAGTTGGTCTCTATTACATGTACATAGTACTATGTCAAATCAACAAAACGGCATGAGCTTGTTTACTTACGAAGAGCACATATTCATGTTTGTGGTCAATTGTAAGTAGAAACTTGTATTTATGGAAAGTATAATTATATCAAACATGAGGTATACTGCTAGTGATAATTTGTACATCATGTCATATGTGTATGTAAAATAAGCATAAAATGAAATAGTTTTCTGCATTTTTGTGTGCAAACCATTAAAACTTAATGAGCAGAGTGCAGTATAAAGAACTGTAACAAAAACAAGCTGATAAGCATTGTGTTTTTTTTCAGTACATGTTGACTTGGAGCTCATTTTGTCCTGTGGATAAGGTGTTTAATCAAAGTCCTTTGCAGAGGAGATTCACCACCTTCGAAAGTTCTAAAACCATGCACTTCTTTTACAAGAGTAAGGGGAAAGCCACTTTTGTGGTACAACCACAAAACCACATAAGTTGCTTGTACAGTATACACCATACAGATGGAAAGATTACATGAGTGTATTCATTCAACTTTTCTAACAGTGTGCATGCTCTGTGACCTTTTACCAGAGACTGACAAAATTAAGATTTCTAAACATAATATCAACATCATTATTGATGGCTCAACACTCCTCAAACAACTTCAGTACTGTTTAATCCTTTTGGTAAATTTTCTTGGAGGCGCGATAGCTCAGTTGGTAGAGCGGGGGTTCCAGATTATTGTGACCCGGGTTCGATTCCCACTTGATGTGCTAGTGCCCTTTGGTAAGGCATTTATACTCATTCCCAGGTCCCTCGGGGAGGACGTCGAGCCATTGGACTTTTGATTGCTTGCTTACAGGCATTCATGCTTTCATAGCAATCAGGTAAAAAAACTCACCACCATTTACCATTTACAGAGATCAACTCACCAGACACCAGTACTACTTGCAGTTGCGTAGGGATATTCTTGAAGAGAGAACCAAATGTGATGAGAGATCCTCATTACAGCTCGCCGCCTTAGCACTCCAAGCAGAAATGGGAGATCACGGCGATGGCACCTCCCGGAACTACTTCCTGCCAGAGCACTACGTCGCTGCAAGCATGATTGAATCGATCGGTGTGGCGAATATCAGGGATAGACTGCCCTCTATGCACGAAGCTCAGAAAGGGATGTCTGACGTGGAAGCAGAATTTGACTTTTTGATGGTATGTATATTGTACTATGACACAACGAGCATCTTTTCGATCTATATGCATGTACCTCCATCCCTGCAATGTTTCTGTGATAGATTTCAGAGTGTGTTAAGTTGATTTCACACAGCGGAAAATTCATCTTTCAATTTTTTTCGGTGAGAACATAGATTACTAGTAGCTTAAAAAGGTATATGCCTGATTTGATTCTGAATCAATAATTATGATTTCATATTATTTTGCTAATTTGTGGTTTAAAGCTTGTTTTCCCGTTAAAAAAAGTGTGAAATCAAAACTTTTCTGTAGTTATTAAAGAGATCTTAAAGCAGATAGTCCTCAACGAGTCCTCAACTACTCATACCTGGCCAGTTTCCTGACCCATTTTGCTAGTGTGTTCTAGTAATATAGACCCACTTTAATGATAACATGCGAATTAACTACTCAATACATTTACACATGTACCGCAATAATTATGTTACCGAGTAGCAAAACAATTACTTTTCCACTCAAAACATTTTAGTTTCTCTATACAAGTACAATTATAGGTCAATTTATTCTCTTAAGTATTAGTGGATATCTGAAAACGTATATTTTAAGACTATGTATTTATAACACACAGTCAATGAGAGACCACACACACTTCACTCTCCCTTCAAAAGCTAATGGTCACGATCCTAGGTTCATTTAACCACATGCACATGTACATGTATTTTCATTTTCTTTGAATATTACAGGAAGCCAGAAAATTGCCCGAGTATGGAATCCACTTCCATCGGGTCACCCACAACAAGAAGGAGAGCTCGAGGGGGGTGTGGCTCGGTGTCTGCACCCGTGGGATCATTGTCTACGAGAAGAGCGGCAAAGCTCGCAAACAGGTCCATGCCCATCCCTGGAACAAGACTAAGAAGATTGCGTTTGATGTGAGTACATAGTATCTTAATCACTGTTGTCACATTGGTATAACTCCATCCATCCATCCTATTTTCCATTCTCATTCATTGGGGGGGGGTCAAAGGTCACAGAGGTCATTATATCAAGCTTCCAAAAGTTAGATGGGGAATATGTCCTTTGCTGACAATGGTGGTGGCACAAATGGTTTCCTGCTGTTAAGAATGCATCCAGTTTCTTTCAAGAAATTTTATGAAAATTTCAATTATTGAGGTACATGTAGTAGCTCTGGGGAAATGGAAATGAACTTTTGTTGCAATTGCAAGGACCTACATTGTGTCAGAGAATGATTATGCCTCTTCAGTTGTCAGAGTGAGTACTACGTCCACATTCACTCCTATTTTTCATTTTTCCTACTGACAGAGTATACATATTGAAATTGAAGTTTATGTAATTAATGGGATGTGTTTTTGCTATTTTGACAGAGGAGGAAATTTGTCGTTGAGCCCTTTGACAGAACTGGTATGAAGTTTGTTCACTTCACAGAGAGTTACAAGAAGTAAGTAACAAAAAAGGATGAATTATCAATCTAAATGCTGATGCAACTCTTAACACATAGGCTTTTGATCAATTCATGAAATATGAAACAACAATTGTGATTGGTTGCTGGTCTACCTTTGAACAATAAATGCATGAAACAATGATCTTGATTGGTCTTTTCAATTGTTTTATTTATTGCTTTGCTTTGTTTTATCGACCCCTAGTATTATGACATTAAAGCACCCGCTATTTTTTTTAATGTATTACTTACATGTAGTAATGTAATCATAGTAATAAGGCCCTTGCTTTAATAATCAGCTACATGTATTAATCTCAAGGATAGAGAAGTTTCAATACTACGTTAGTTTATACTGTTTTTGTATTCTTTGCTACAGGGGTCGCTATTTAGTGCAGCTCTGCAAATCTCAGCATAGATTCCATATGGCTGTGAGGACAAAGACCAATATTGCGCATCAGTTCCAGAATGGTAAGTAGTCCCGACATTGTTCATTATCATTTGATGACCATTTGCAAATTTGGAACAAGAATTTCATATATTAAGAAAATTCTGTTAAATTCATAAAATTATATTGTAATACTGCATTTTCATGGACAGTTTATAGATTGTGTCATGTAGTTCAGTTCAGCTCAATTCAGTTCAGGGGGGTGTTTCACAAAGATTTAAGTATGACTTAGGTCGCACTTAAATGTCGACGCGTACATGATATGCAACGCGCAATCTTATTGATCAATACGCAGTAGTGCGCGTCCTCTTGGCATGATCTGACCAATGCTGTCATGCCTTTTATACTGCGCGCAACTAGACATTTAAGTGCGACTCTAAGTCATACTTAAATCTTTGTGAAACACCCCCCTGGTCAGTTTATTTACTTTCTCAGCATAAAATATGATGTATATACAATATGTAAAGGAATGACGAATATTAGTAGAGAAAAATGGAAACTACAAAAAAGTTTATTAAAAAAAGGAATAGTACATGTAGTTCCTAGTAAATGAAATTTGGGAATAATATAGTTAAAAGACCCACTACCAAATTTTGTATTTTTTTAAGAAATACTTTTAAAAAAATGAATCAGACTGAAATATCAACGAGAGATGTTTGTGATCCCATATGCTTTGTTTTGTTGAAAGTGAGCAAATCTTCATCAATCCAAGATTTTCCCAAATCTGTCTTTAAGTATGGTCGACCCATATAACCTGCAACAAGACTGAAGGATATATTGCTCTTTTTTTTTTACATGAATATATAAATGAAGTTCTAATTTTCTGATTTTTAGACTATGGCTTGGAAGGGGATAGTTACAGCTTAGCAAGCGGGTCATTGCGCTACGCCAACCACTACGAGCCAAAGGACGAGTTTGATTACAGCGATGGCGAGCAAAGCATGATGGGATCTGTACCCAGTGATCTTGGCGCTTCCTCATACACGATTGATAGCATGAGGCATCATGGGATACCGGAGGCCAAGAGGTCAAACACAGGTTACGAGGAAGTTAGGATCGGGAGACCACCCCCTCGGAATAAGGTAAATTATTTTGTAATCTGCATAAAAAGATTGCAGGGTTTATTTTGTTAAGTTTATGTTGTCAGTCAGAATTATGATTGCAGTTATGTTCTTGCAATATGAAACATGTATAGGATTGCAATAGCTTAATAATGAGTGACATTGTTATTGAATTTATCAACCATACAGTCACTTCAATTTAATATTTATGTCCTTATTCAATAAATTTCTCATCTTGTCTCAATTTGTCATAAACAAGCAGAGCCTTGAGAGACAACCTCATTCCACAACAACAGAGGACAGCAGACACCCAAGGTCACATCAAACGAATCAGCCATACAGGAACCAGACAACAGGGTCAAGGTCAAATGTCAATCAACAACGTGTGCTCCGAGAACGGACACAACCTCGAGATGAATTCGATGGCAACGATTATGTTGAGAATGGATACGAGGAAGTCGGCAGGGTGCCGCCAAGGTCGAAGAGAAGGTCACGGCAGGAGTCCCAAGAGGTTCTGGATGACCCTCCTTATGCCACGATCGAAAGCATAAAAGAAAACAGAAAGAAGAACAAGCAAAATAGGAGGTAATATTTAAAACTTTATATTCTGGGTCATGTAACACAAAGGTTAGCGATTAATAGCATGCTTGATTTTTACAATTAATTGTATATTGTTTCAATGTCAACGATCGTAAAAAGAGAATATGATGATTGCTAAGCTTAAGTGTGAATGAAATGAAATGTGATTTAAGAATGTTGATTGCTGATGTAATTTTCAAGTATGTACATTATTGAATTCACCAAGGTATTACCTGGTATCTATAATATTTTTCAACATTTGGTCATTTACAAAATAATTCATAAGACTGTTGGGCTTCTGGTATTCTCTCATATTTGCTTCATATCCAACCACTATTTGTTTTTTGTTCTTTTTTGCAGAACTCCAAAGATAAGAGGTGAAGAGAATGGGTATGCAGAGATCGGACCTATAGACAGCGAGAAACCTTACGTCCTAGGTAAATATCTCTCTCCTTTACCTGATTATTCACTAATTGGGCTACTTGATTATATTCATACAATCTTGATTGGCCTTGAGGGAGACGGCTGATATATTTCCCATGAAGTAGTCTCATATCTCCCTGAGGGCAGTATTGGTCTAGGGAATGAAATATTTGTGGTATCCCCAAAATTATTGCCAGTGATTATCATTATTATTATGTGTAATTCTAGCTATCATCATTTGTAGCAATTTATTTGTCCGTTTTCCTGTCGGAGCATCTGGTTTGATATTGTTCAAGTAGCCTTGTAATTCCGTCTAAGCAGTTATGTCACTTTACTGCACACATAGACCCACATGCACATTATTTTGCTTAGGTTTGATCAAGCACAATACGGATAATGTAAATCGATTGACTAGTACAGATGTGCAATGGCAAAATAAAAATTTTGTGGAAGAGGGGTGTAGGAATATTATTTCACTAGCCATATATCCGAGCCTTGGCTGAGCCATTGTGACACATTTTTATGTGGAGTAACAAATTGGACAGAAAAAATATGCATCTATATCTGGTCTACTGGTCTGAATGCCCAATTCTGGTTATAAAAAATATTAAGCAACCCACTCCAAGATCAAAATTATATGTTTGGATGCACGCACTCATGTGTAATTCCATTTTGTAACCCATCACATTTGTATTTAGAAGCGTGCATTGTTGTCATAACGGCGGGAGAGTCAGCAACCCTTTGTTAGAGGGAAAATGCTGACTTAACAAATGAGGATGATGATGATAAAGTGTTTATTTTCATATTTTCAGGCACGAGCATACATAACAACACTCAAGCGCAGTCTCGCAAGTCTCTAGACCAGGATGAGTCTATCAGCGAATCCCTGAGGGAGCGTCTAGAAGATCTTCCACCTTCCGAGCGACCTGAGCGGGATATCATCATCGTCACTCTCAAGAAGAGCCCTCAGAAAGGGCTTGGTGAGTAGTAGTATTAGTAGTAGTAAATCCAAAATGTTAAATCCATTTTTGTCCCATGAGGAGGGGGTGGCCAGATTCACCTCACACTCTTAGCAATCGCCCTTGCCCCTTCCTCCTCTTTGCCTAATTCAGTGCATCCTCTATGCTCATCCCAACCCTCCTACTATCCTCCTTCGGGGGGAAACCCCGTTGTAGTGGTCAACCTGCATTCCCAAACCAGTTATCGGGAGGAGAGACCTGCGGGTCACAGTTCTGTGTGCACGCCCTTCTTGACGACCCAGATTGGCTGGCTCCTCCAATGTGCCTTTGAATGTCTTTGACAGATATATGGCGCTATACAAATGCTGTGCATCGTCCTCATCATCATCTTCACTTGCCTCTTCTGTCTGTTTGACCACCCCCTCCTTGAACCACCCAGCTCAAACCCAAAAGCCCTTCTTAAAACATGCCCATCATCTCTCTTCATCATGTGCCCATACCAACATACCCCACATACCCCACTACTTCTTCCAAACCCATCATCTACATCAAGTCCTCGATCTTCTTGATATTAATATGGATTTGATGCGAGTTTTCATCACAGAAAGAGAAAAAAGCAAGCAAGGGGTTAATCATCCATGTCCACTCTACAATCTTGAACTGATCAAAAAGTGACTCCAATCTAGACAGTCTTCAACATTCAACAGAATTTGTTTATTATAATAATTACAAAAGCTGCATTTATAGAGCATATTTTTTCATAGGATACAAAGCACAGCTATTATCACCCTGGCTTTATGGCTCTTTCTATATTCAAAGGGTATGCTTACAGACTTACGACCCCTAGAGAATGCCACACATGCTTTCATATACACCAAGTAAATACCTCCTGTTTTCGCCCTCCACTTTTTTCCTCAACGATAGGAAAGAAAAAGAAAGGAAAAGAGGAAGAATACTGAAGAAAGTAGATAATAAACATAAAGGCCTTTGCTGTGTAACTCAATAATACTCCTTTTATTCTATTAAGAAAAATAAAATAGATTGTCTCTGCATCCATCCCCTCCCATGAAATACTTTGGTGATGCCATAGAATTTCTAGTTATCTTTAAAGGACAAGTCCACCCCAACAAAAACTTGATTTGAATAAAAAGAGAAAAATTCAACAAGCATAACACTGAAAATTTCATCAAAATCGGATGTAAAATAAGAAAGTTACAGCATTTTAAAGTTTCGCTTATTTTCAACAAAATAGTTATATGAACGAGCCAGTTACATCCAAATGAGAGAGTTGATGACATCACTCACTCACTATTTCTTTTGTATTTTATTATTTGAATTATGAAATATTTTTATTTTCTCGTCATTGTCATGTGAAATGAAGTTTCATTCCTCCCTGAACACGTGGAATTCCATTATTTTAACATTTTGTGCTTCAGGCAATGAGGACCTTATCATCAAATTCGTAAAAATTGAAATATTGTATAATTCAAACAATAAAAAACAAAAGAAATATTGAGTGATTGACGTCATCGACTCTCTCATTTGGACGTAACTGGCTCGTTCATATAACTATTTTGTTGAGAATGAGCAAAACTTTGAAATGTCATAACTTATCTTACATCCGATTTTGATGAAATTTTCAGCATTGTGCTTGTTTGATTTTTCTCTATTGATTTTATTCAACATTTTTCTGAGGTGGACTTGACCTTTAAGTATGGCACTAGAGAGTAGTGTTTCATAAAGCTGCTTTTAAGTTAAACATGACTGAAAACATTAAAGCGGAACATGTTCTTCTTTCTCGAATGAGATTCTCAATGATGTTGAATCCTATGAATCAAAGTTGAATTCGATCTTGGTTGATTACAATTCTTGCTTTTCACAAGAGTCTGAATGCAAAGGTTATTACCGTAAGTAATAGACTATAAACTGCACCCATGAATTAACCTCACTTCTGACTCCGTGCTTCATCCCAGCAGAGGAAAAAGTGTGCTTTTCAGTCTGTTACTTATGGTATTTATTGTGATTTGACCCTTCTCACTTTTTTTTCTCAGGCCTTACCATTGTCGGAGGAGAAAACTCCCGAAGTCTAGACCTTGGGATCTTCGTCCGTTCCATCGAGCCTCATGGCCCTGCCCACAGAGATGGCAGGCTCCACGTTGGGGACCGGATCATCTCAATCAACGGCCAGAGTCTGGAGGGGGTGGGGCATCGGGTTGCCGTGGATATCATCAAGAATTCACCAGAGGTCGTGCAGCTGATTGTGTCGCAGCCGAAAACAGGTAAATACAATCCATACATTGTTTGAATCCCATCAAGGCGTTAGCGCCCTTTTGCAAGGCGACAATTCAGAATTGGTCACCCTGAACCCAGATGTATGGGTACTGAGTAGGATGCTAGATCGTCAGTGCTGTTGGATTAGCGATTGGAGCATCATGACAGTAGATTACAAGAATACTCCCCAGCATGTGGAGATCATGCATACACTGTTTGCAGCTAGCCAAGATTTGGGTGATAATATATATATATATAAACAGAATTATAGTTATCATTTATATGCATTATGATGTACTCTTATAACTTCCAAGGTGCCTTGAGAAAAATAATTTTGCTTATTCCAAATGAAATCAAATCAAACTTTCTGACTAGAAAGACAGGAGTGATGTTGCAAAGCTATCATATAAGCAAGTCTTTGCATCTAGACCCTGGTATAGAAATTAGATTTGCATTGATATGAACTGCTCATGTTATTGCAGGATTGAACTCCAAACTCTCGTCTGCCCCAAGCTCCGAGGTCGTGTATGCCAACGTCCACCAGCCTGCCAACACCCAGCCAGCAACCCTTGCCCCCAGCCAAGGATCCCTTGAAAACATCGAAGACCTCCCCCACGAATCCTCGGCAAGCGAGAACAACTCTCCCAAGCTTCGCAACCCCAAGCAGTTCCCGCCGACGAAGCCGCGACGCCGCCCCGAGAGCTTCGGGTCCAACTACAGCCTGAATTCGGACCAGGAGAACGGGCAGGGAGAGAGGAAGCATGGGAGGTATCTGTCGGTTGAGAAGCCGAAGATTGCGAGGAGAAGGGGAGCCATGGATTATGAAGATGGTGCGAGGGACGACGATGGTGGGAGGATAACAGAGAAGGAGGAGGATGCTTCAAGGAAGACTCCAGAGGTAATATATACAGTGTCTACAGAAATTATTTGTACACTTTGCGTTAACAACAGTGTAAAAGGAGAAGATGAACTATAATTAGAAAAATTCCTATCTGGCTTTAATGAAATTGAATGAATTACATATTTGCATTTTATATGAAAGACAAATGTGTGGCCTATTTTTCCCATCTAATTACAAATCATAATCCAGATGTGATTATGCATATTATTTTTCTGTGGTGACTGAAGTGTAACTCATAATGCTTCAATGGTCGAAACATTTCTGTATATTTTCAGAGGGTTGATATGATCTGCTGTCATTTGATATGTATTTTGTAGTATTTCAATCTGATATAACTCCTTTTACAAATGATTTACAAATAAATGTCTGGCTACAGTCGCCTCTTTGTACAGAGATTGCGATGAGATTCCTATTTCATATTCTATGAAATTGAATACAAGCATAACATGATATTTAGTATAGCAAAAACAGTATCCTATCGCATCTCTCAGAAAAATACTAATGAAGTTATGATATAAGACAATTTAATTTATGCAAATTACCTTTCATTGCAATAGAACACCCATTCCAAGCAATCTGACAAGGATGATCCGATAAGCGCAGACATTCTTGACAACCATTCAGCGGACGATTGGGAAGACCTGGACAATGACGGCGACGATGACTCAAAGGTCACGACCCCTGAGAGCTCGGATATGGAGGACCTCTTCGGAGACATGGATGAGAAGAAGAACAAACCTAATCTGAACTTCAGCAAGATCAGCTCTGGGTTGGAATCTTCAGTGACAGCGACACCATCGACTGTGACCGCCGCAATGCCGCCATCTAGCGACAAGCCGACAACCGTGAGGGCTGCGGGGTCACAGGAAACGGAGGTCAAGAACAAGGAGGCGGAGCAGGAGACGTTGGATGAAGAGGTTCAGGAGGCCAGCGAAGGACTGGATCTACTTCCTGGGGACAAGTATACCGTTCAGCTGAAGAAAGTGAATGGTTCTTTGGGCATCAGTGTAACGGTAGGGAAGAAATCATATAACTCCTGGGGGTGTTTCACAAAGTTAGATGTCTAGTTGTGTACGATATAAAAGACATGTCTGCATTGGTCAGATCATGCCAAGAGGACGTGTATTACAGCGTACTGATGGATTTGATTTTATTTGATATTATTTTATTCGTCAAGAATATCACAGGAGATTACAATGAAATTGAAGAATACCTTGACAGGATAGCCCATGAAAGGCTTATTTCCAATGGGGTCCTATAGTTAGTATAAAACATTAACATATTGTAACAAAAAGTATAAACATGAGATTGCGTGATGCATATCATGTACGTATTGGCATTTAAGTGCGATTTAAGTCATACTTAAATCTTTGTGAAACACCCACCTGGTGGGTGTTTCACTAAGAGTTAAGTGCGACTAAAAGTCATGCTTAAATGCCAATGCGCACATTGTATCTAACACATAACATCATTGGTGTATACGCAGTAGTGAGTGACCTCGGAGCATGATCTGACCAATGATGAGATGCATTATAAACCACACAATGAGGAATGTAAGTGCCATTTTAGTCACCCTTATATCTTTGTGAACAAGCCCCTCACACAAAAAGCTTACGTGCATATTTTGAAAGTCATGTTTAAATGTTAACATGCACATTGTTTTTAGAATGTAGCTGTAATTATGATTGCACTAGCGTGCGCCCACCAAGTATGATCAGGGTTTGATATGAAACCTTTCATTTTCATAGTATGCTGATAAAATTGGTTACAGATTAATTTACTTCTATATCATCTCAGATTTGTGGTATGTGTCTACTTTTGGTGTGAATGAATGAAAAAGCAATGAAATAGAAAGATCAAATGTACTAAGTACTCTGGTACCTTGAACTTTGACCTTTTATTCTTCCATTTCAGGGTGGTGTAAACACGAGTGTAAAGCATGGAGGTATTTACATCAAGACTATGGTTCCCAGAGGAGCCGCTGATCAAGATGGCCGCATCAAGTCCGGTGAGTTCAAAAGCATTTGATAACATTATCTTAATGTTGCTTCTTACTTTTCCTTGCTTATGTTTTGAAAACCTGGTGAAGATATTTAGATGTTGGAAATCTTTGTTTATAGTTGATATCAAATTTTGGTAAATGAAATGGCCTCTATTTTCTACATTTGATTTGTCATTTCTGATTTATACTTTATTTTCAGCCATAAATCAAACTGCCAGTCTATTCTACTTTACATGGATGCGTGATGTACATACATATAGTTCATGTATTAAAGAGGTGTCATGATATTTGCTACAAACTGAAAAAGAAAAGAAAAGAAATGTGTGAAACCCAAAGAACAACATTTTTCATATTGTATTTGAATTTCACATGCCTTTAGTACATTGTCAGATATTTTATGCAATATTTACCATAGTAAAAGTCAGACACTTGGGCCTCTTAGTCAATCATAACCAAGGAATGTTGTGAGTTCTGACAACTATTTAGATCACAAATGTTGATGAAATGCTCCCCTGGGCCTGTAACACAATGCTTAGCAATAATCAAAGAATATTTAACGATTGATTGCATTGACCTCAACGTACAATTAATCGTAAAAATCAAGAAGTGTATGATCACTCACTAACCTTTGTGTTATGTGACCCAGGTAAGTTGAAATTTAAAGACTTACTTTTTTTCCTTTTCTTGAACTCCGATCAGGTGACCGATTGCTGGAGGTCAACGGGGCATCGCTGACCCAGGTCACCCACCGGCAGGCCGTGGAGATCCTCCGCCGGGCCAAGGACGTCAGTACCCTCGTCATCGAACGCGGCATCCCTCCAGCGGCGACCAGTGCTCTTCCGCCGACACCGGTCCACTTCCAACAGCCCCTGAAACAGCAGGAGCAGCAGGGGGAGGATGCCGCGCCGGAAGGGGGTAAGGAAACCGGTGGTGGTAGTGGTGGAGGGGGGCAGCTGGATACCAGTCCTAGCCCGAATATCTCGCCAGAAAAAGAAAGTGAGTTTATATTCAATTTGTAAGCAATTCCATGAGGTAATCAACATTTTTTTTGTGTCAAATCAAGCCCACATCCCTCAGATTGAAAGATAAGAGACATAACCACTAGACCATGATGCTATGTAGCTTTATATATATATTATATATGTATGCAGCTTAGGCAGGAATCGACATTGTAAGATCACAAATAGCACCAGTGTATTATTCACCATAAGTTATGATTATTTTTTGGTTATCAATTTTTAACATTATGATGGTTTCAAAATCTACATTGCTTTCTGACCATTCCTGCAATATATTAAAAACTTGCACATGAATATTTGCTTTATTCCAACCTTAATGTTCTGTCTTTATTTACATGTATGTATGTTGGGATGTACTATCTCATTATGTGAAGTTGAACCACCTAGTATTGTTTTCATGAATATTGTTATTATCACTAATTCAGTTCATTTCTCACGATCATTCCCAATGCAGACCCCAATCTCACCTCGGCCGATGAACATCACGAAACCGACTTTGCCACCGAAAACGAAGACCTTGATCTCGGAACCGCTGACGAGGAATACGAGACGGGATGGGACGATGACGACGACGGCGATGCAGCGGTCAGCAAAAGTGACGCATTATCCATCGAGGAGCCTTTCGTGCGTACACAGAGCACGGTCCAACAAGCAATGGCGCCCCCTGGAGGGGGCACATTGCTTCCAGAGATTAAAGGTGATCCTTCAGAAAACGAGAAAAGTAAATTCCAAGATTCTTTTTGATATTTTGGTGTCATGACTGCCGTGAAGGTGTAACCCTGTAGATCCTTGTGGAATCTCCTCGCATGGCTTTCCTAGTTTTGTCTGAAGATGGAGTGGTAACGTAGAAGCATAATTTGGAATTTAGTAATAGTAATAGAATACAGAAGTAGATTAGTTTGTAACATATTGTTTTTCTTACCTGTCCTAAGAAGGTATTCATGATTATTCATTCTCATCTCTTTCTTCCTCTTTCTTTTTCATATTTCTTTTGTGCATGGAACTTCCAGTTGTCCTAAAACAACTTTAAAACTGTTGCAATTCACTGTTAAATGTGTAGGATTTGTTCAGGGCAATTCTCATTCTAGTACAAACTTCACAAAAACTGGACAGGGTGTATTTGCATTTTGGGACATTTTGTTGGCTCAGTAATGAATACTTTTCAAGAATTTGATTATAACTAAAGTCAATAAGCAATCAAGAAAATGCATAAAAGAATGAATTCTTAGGCGTATTGCTTCTTTATTTCTTTTCTAAATCTTTTTATCTTTACAGTGAACATGTGTTTTCTCCTGATTTTTTGCTTCTTTTATACTTTATAGACATACATGTATTTCTCTTTTCTTCCCTTGTATAAATCTTGTTATATGTAGAATAGCAGTTATTTGTTGTTGCATGAAGTCACATGTTGTGCTGTAAAATTGATTTCTTTACTATTTGTCAAAATTACTTTTCATCACTTTTATTTTTTCAATGAGTTAGTCTTTTTTTACAGTCTATTTCCGTAAAGTAACTTAGATTTTGATTCTGGTGCTTCCCTACTGTCATTGTGGATTTTGAGTTATTTTCCTTGATGTTTTTAATAGTAGGTTTTTACATTTTTTTTTTGAAGTAACAATTTATATGTAATATTGTTGTAGTAGGTGATAGATCAGATTAAATAGATTAGATATTAGAGAAATAATTCTGACGTTGCTAGTCTAACCAAAGTTACCCAATCTGTACATGTCTATTATGTCTTGTTCTGAGTGAAATATGTGCCATTATAATGATAATTTTATGAAATTATTTACCTCTTGTTTATCATTTGTTTGGCATTACCGGTATGTTACAGTTCTAGAATGTGCAAAATTGTGTAATTTTAGCCTCTATAAAAAAGGGCATTGGTTGAAAATCTCAGTTGTGAATGGATATCGTAGATCAATTTTACCCTAGCAAAATAATCTGCACTTTCTATGGCAAGAAGTAGACTTGGGCCCCATCTTACAAAGGGTTTTGATAGATTCAAATGACACTCAAACTGAGTTTAATCTGAAATTGTGTATTTAAATCAGTTGCAATTTTAAGTGTTATTTGAGTCAATCTCAACTCTTCAATAGATTGGGTCCAGCAATTACTGGTAAATTTTCAATTACGTGTAATTGCAAGGCCATGACTGATTTTAGGGCCTTAATTGCAAGTTTCATACAAAGCCCCGAAGTCGAAGTTCAATGCCAAGGAATATCTGCGGTCCTAAGTAATTTGATTGAGTATAGTGAGTTTATACATGTAATTGATTTGATAATGGTCGCCTATAATTCATTACGTTTTCTGTTTATCCTTCCCTGGTTGTGTAGTTGATCCAGACATAGATGACACTGAGCCGCCAGTTAGTCCCTCCTCAGACGACGTGGCCCTGTCCCCTACAGACATACACAGAATAGGATCACCTCGATTCGCCACGCAGCGCAAGAACAGTCTCGGCGTCATATTCCATCACGACCTGGAAAACACCATGTACTCTCTCCGGAGGACATCATCGGCAGCGTCACTAGGAATACACTCGGAGCATACAGAGTCGGACGATGCCAATAGCCTCATGATGCCGTCTTTCGCGTCGCACGCAACCACACCGACCATCGAGGCATTGCACGATGACGACTTCCGCACCCCGCCTCTGACGGATGACGACTTCGGAAGCGAGAATGAGATGCCAGATGTACCGGAGAATGAGATTGATGATCCTGCATCTCGCGGCTCTGTCACCGAATCCCCGTACCAATCTGATGGCTATTCAGATGAGGTGGACGATTACCTGGCAGAGATTGCATCACCTACATTGAGTACTCGCGAGGCGGACACGCTGACTCCGACAGCACACCTGACGGGGATGAGGAAGGCTGAAAAGCGGAAGTCCTGGATAAGCATCGCAAGCAGTCACTCTCCTGCTCCGACAGAAAGCACACAGTTTGGACGAACAGAATCCTCTCCCCGATCAAGCCGAAGGTCACAGACATCGCCTCTCTCCGAGTCGGCAGAATCTGAGAGCGAAGAGTCTGAGTCCATGGCATTCAGCGATAATGACATTGCCGGACATTGGTCAGATGAGGAGGACCACAGGCTGGTCAAGCCCAAGCTGCCCGCAGAGAGCACCCCTAAAGATCCGAACTTTGTTTCACGAGTAGCCATGAAGTTGCCGACAAGCCCGGAACCCATTTCGGTGAACATCGACGAAGCCGCTCCATCATTACCGACCATGTCCCCGCCACACTCTTCCCGTTCGTCATCCCCAACGGCATCCCAAGCCAGCCAGATATCGGTCACCAGCCCCACTGCCCAGGAGGAGGAGGAGGAGGTGATGTCACCTAACTCCACCTTGAGCAGTGTGGGTGCCCTGACCCTGACACAGACGATGCTATCACAGACTATGATGTCCACTGGATACATGACGGAGATTGACATGCCAAATCTGCCTTACGTTACTGCAGGTGGGTAAAAAGGGAATACGTGACTGCCAAGCTCAAAACCTACAGCAAATCAGCCAAAATTTGTTTGAATTCCAAAAGTTTGCAAAAAGAAGTCTTCATTTTATCCTTCACAATGATTTATTAGTTTGAAAAGTATGATGAACTCAATCATAAAAGCAACATGATTTCATCAAATTTATTGTTCAAGGATCTAGGTATTGAGAGGCGGAAACGGGGAAGAAGAGGTGGCCGGCATATTCGGCGCCCAATTAAACAAATTGTGGATCATTTTGATAGAGCATGCTTTATGACACCCTCTCGGAGAATGGATCAGACAAATTTGATTGAAATTAGAAGTCTACTCAAGCATGGGACCTGCCCCCCCCCAAAAAAAAAGGTCTGCATAGAATTCTTGTATCCCGTGCTTGGTTGAATTGATGACTGTATATTTTGACACTAGATAGTAAAGGCCTCTTTCAAATCACAAATTCTTCTCAATGATGATGATGAAATATTTTCTTAGTATTCATTCATTGTCATATTTGTTGATTTCTGATATTTTGACTTGGTTGCTTGTAATTACCCAGTGCGTTTGTTTGGCAAGATTCCAGTTACCAAATGAAAAGTCTTTTGGTGCATTGGATCTATATTATGAAATATCATGAAATAAAAAAAAAAGACTGGAGTATTTTGAATGCCATTGTATTCTTTTTTTAATTTAAATTATGAAGTATCAATTAATGATTTTGAAAAATAAATGAAAGATTGTTGTCAATTTGATCTTTCCTCAATTGGTTATTAATAGTATAATTTTGTAAAAGATTTTTATAACATATCACTGAAGAAAAGGTCACACATGCCTGAGTAGCCTTCCTGAACACATCAAAACTTGTACAGTATCTCTGTTGAATGTAAATAAATCTGCTAAAATGCTTTATTATTTGTAGTTATTAATCTTCTGTGCACCTTGAACACTCTGCAGAGTGGATTTGGCAAGTACATTATTTGTTTTATATTTCTGCTTAAAACTTAGTATATTTTAATCCCTATTGTTACAGACAGCTATTAACCTATGATATTTCCTGTATCCAGATAACACCTTTGAAGTGCAACTCAGCAAGGGCTCTCAGGGACTCGGCTTCAGCGTGATGGGAGGCAAGGGGACCAATACCGACCCCAGAAAGTGCCTCATCCGCGTCAAGAAACTCTTCGCCGGCCAGGCCGCGGCTCAGAGTGGCCTCATCGAGGAAGGCGACGTCATCCTCGCTGTCAACGGAGAGTTGATTCACGATGCCACGCATCCGGTAAGTCAATATCAAGAATTTTCTATTATGTAATTATAAACTACATAAGAGAAAATCTCCTTGAATAAAAAAAAATACTTGAATAACAATTGTTTGCTTTGTGTGAACGTTTAAGAATACCCCTAAACTTTTGTAATGTGAGATTTTAGGCATGGCATAGGTTCATACTCTACATAAGGATGTTAACCTCTAGATAAAATATGATATTCGTCACTCATTCTGCCAGTGAAAATTCCCTGGGCGTGTTATCAAAGTAGTGTAAATTAAAGTTTCCAGTCCGGTGACATACAGTTCTTGCATGTAGGTGTGATTGACTAGTGCATGTTCCGTGTGTAATTTGGAAAGCATGATGCTTCAAGTGGTCTGTTGTTGTGTCCAGATTCGTTCCAGCTTCTGAGCGATGCTTTTATCGAGTCTGTTTAATATGTTGCCCTTCTACACGTCAGATCAACATGCCAAATCAACTGTTGGTTGTCCTAGTTTTCTACTGTACCCCCTCCCAAGCCATGGTGTAGTATCATTTACATACCTCTGTATTTGTATTGATTGCAAAAGATTGTAAGTCACAATGATCCATTTTTGCACATCTGGGCCCCGTCTTACAAAGAGTTGCGATTGATCCAATCAATTGCAACTATGGAAGGCCAGCAAAGTCAACATATAAAATTAATGTTTACTTTTTACAAATCTAGATATGAATGTATATCCATAAATTCATTGATTTCTTGACAATTTTGGTGTGATCCTCTTTGTTTACAAAGGACATTTTGCATATTTCCTGTATAAAAAATATGACACGTGATGGATTTTCATAGAGTTACGATTGATTGGATCAATTGTAACTCTTTGTAAGACAGGGCCCTGGTAGAGAGTATGGACTTTGATGGCTGTGAGAGTGTACCTTTACATTTCTGAGCCTATTGCATTGGTAGATTTTAATGGTAGAATACATGTAACTAAAATAAATGAGTGGATGGAGATTGGAGAAAGGAATGAAGGGAAAGAAAAGAGAATGGACTGGATAAAAATGAAAGGATAGGAAGGAAGGAAGGAAATGAAGGACGGGAAAAGGAGAGAGAGGTGAAGATGGAAAGATTAAAATGAAGAAAGAAAGAAAGAAAGAAAGAAGGGAGAGGAAAAAAGAGAGAGACAGGTGAAGACGGAAAGACAAAATAAGAATAAAATGAAGAAACGAACAAGAAAGACAAAAAAAGAAAAGAAAGAAAGAACAAGGAAAGATAAATAAGAACTTAAAGAATGTTAAAGAATCACGTCAACCACATTCTTCATTCAGCCAAGTTTGTCATTCATCCAAACCTTGTCCCTTACAGTTACACCCTTCTTCCATGCACATGTACATCATTATGAAGTGCTGAATATAGGTTTGAATGCTCATTAGAAGAAAAGCCCTCAGTGATAAGAGATTTCCTCTATGATCCCCCTCAAAACAAGGTATTGATTTCATGTTGTTACCCCTTCCACATTGCCTTATACATCCTAGACTGCAAATAGCTGATAACAGGAAATTACATTTTTCCCCATTTTGGCTGCAATCTAATCTTTAAAAAATAATAATTACATATTTATTTTTTCTTTCATATTTCTATTATTTTTTTTTTATGGAAATTGTCGGGGATGCTATTCTGGTCCTCCATTTGTAACTTGGGTTTAATTTAAATTTTTGTCCAATTTAATTATGGATGGCCAACTGTGAAAAAACAATTTTGTACCAGGACGATTTCAATTTTTTTTCTGCTCATGAGACACAAAAGTATTTGTAATTGTCAGGAAATAAAAAAAATTTGCAAAATTTTTTAAAAAATCTTTACCATTAATACATGACCGAGGAAAGAGCAAAGTAAACATCAGAGACAAATGATGTAAACAAATTTTTGACATTTTCAGCATCCCATAATTTTAGCAGAGGTGATAATGGTAAAAGTCAAACCAGACTTCAGATTATGGGCATTCAGTTTAATCAGTACAAATTAAAATTCTCTAAAAACACAATTTGCATTAGATTTGTACATGAAATTTGAGGTTTGACATGAACTTACAAAGTGTACACTGTTGTTTCGGAACCGTGTATGCTGGGTTTGCAAAGTGGATCTCAGAAGTGGAACAAGACTTTAAAGAAAAATTCTATATTAAGGATTAATCTGAAAAACAACCACTCTGCTGTCTTAGGGCTTATTGACATTATTCATTTAGAATATCAAACTAAGGTAAAGTGAAAGAAATTTTAGTATCATAGTTTTATGCAGCTCAAAATCTGTATCTTTCATTAATAAAAATGATAGTGATAATAAAGTTCTTGGAGAGGAGAGGATACATTATGTGTGAAGGAATGGGGCTGTGCACACATTTTTCTTTCTTTAAGGAACAGGAAATTGAGTAATGTGAACATGCTCATGATCATCAGCTCTTTACGAGCTTGTTATTATTGAGTGAATAATTGATGGGATCCTATTTTTCCACCCCTTTTTGTGTCATTCCAATTAGTTGTCCAATTCATCCGTAGAAAAAAAAAATCAAAACCGCAAGCTATTTTTGTAGGCGGAAAGAGATCATGCGTTTGTCCTGCTTATTGTTTACGTAAATAGATTGATTGATTGCACTTTCCGAATGCTATTCAGTTTTTAATAGAATTTCCAATTATTGATATGTGCATTACATACAGTGTAAACTTTACGTTTTTAGTCATTGATAATTACTACAGGATGTCAATGATTAATTTTTACTGACACGGTTAGGCTGAATTTTGAAATAAATTGATGATTTTTTTTCCTTCATTTCTTGATAAAATCTGAAATTTTATTCATCCAGATGTAGTGTTGCATGAAAATCAGGCAAACAATTTCAAATAGAAAAGTTTTTACACGCTGTACTTGGGCATGTCGTTTCATAAATTTGTTTTTACAATTTTTTTTAGTGCTCTTGAAAGAGACATCTGTACATGTAATTAGCCATCATCATTGAAATAACTACAGATAAAATAAGATGAGAATGAATAGCATTGTAAGTTATGGTCTCTTTTATTTACAAAAAAAAAATTAAAACAAGATCTTTATTCAATATTCAGCACTTCAAAAAATCACAGTGGGTATAGTGTCCCCCCCCCCCCCGAGCAATGCCCTTGTACACACATATTCAATAACTTTATTATAGCTTCCTTACATGTTTTGTGAAAACGTGACAATCAGTAGGGTATTAGTTTAGGTTAGATGCATGTATTTTAAAAAAGAAATAGAATTCTTGTTTTAAATGATAAACACGTTTTCTGTAATCAAGGGATCGTATTGTGGTTTGAAATTGCTGATATGGTTTCGGGTATTTCTATTTCTTTCTGCTATATGAAGTAATCATGTACTTAATTGGGACCTCAGTCATCTGATATCAATTACATTACAATTGTTGTAATCTCAAGCTGAAGTACATGTCTGCTTATAAATGAAGAACATATGTAGCAAGTCTTCCCATGAAAAGATGCAAGGAAGTTCATGAAAGCTTGAATGAACAATAAGATAAATTCTTATGCTTTGGGCATATGATGGAAACATGTAGAAAGGGGTTGCAACACAGGGGAAGGGGGAGAGAAGTGGACACCGCTCCCGTATGGTTTTTTATTCAAGTAGTGGAGAAAAAAGATAACAGTGAATGTCATGATTTTATAATCATTATTTTGTTGGGACTTAATTTTTGGGTTATTGCAAAACATGAATGTTTTGTAAAAGTAACAGTTTCCAGAAAAGCATGATGATGATGGTAGTAATCCACAGCATTTATATTGCACCGTATTTCTGTTAAAAATATTCCTAGTTGCAGGCTTATCCAGTGATTTAGTTAAATACAATGTAGGACTATGAATCTTGCATGATATTGACAAGAAATGATAATTTCTCGAAAAATGCAAATTAATGTAACATGTTGACTTCATTCAAATTCCAGAAAAGTAATATTGCAAGAAATCACAAGCCAGCATTCATGTTAGAATTCCTTTCAATTGCAAAATGAGCAATCTTCCAAACATGCTGTCTATAATTAGTGGGAGCTTAGCCTTGAGTGGGACTCTGCCTTAATATGGTTTCAATCTACGTCTGGTTCGTAGATAGTTATGAACGGATTAGGATAGATATCGCCATCTTGGGAGTAAATGTTGATGATTTTGAGAGGGATCAGTTTGTGAGAAAACATGCAAGCTTGGATGTGAGGGATCATTAAATTTTGAGTAATTAAGAAGGGATTAAGATAAAGTGGATATTTTGGGCCTTTCATGTATCAATGTGATGTTGATATTGTACAGATGTGGTGCTCTAGTCAATTCGTGTTCAGTGTTTCTACTGCAGGTGCAGATCCAGATTCAGAATTTTATGGGGTGCGAATTTTGTCCCAAAATTTGACAAATAAAAAAAAAAGGTCTTCAGTACAAAATGAAGGACATTTTGTCTCTCGAAAAAGTTAATCCCTCATTTCACATGATTGCGCGACATTCGAAGGCATTTAATTATGAGGTGCACCATTATAATTTGTAGACCACCCCCCCCCCCCGATCTGCGCCTGATCTTGCCTTAAGTTTATTTACACTGAATTTGACTTTTTTTATTTTTCAAAGCTCTGTGCACGCTGAATTAGTTATGAAGGAATATTGATTGTTTTCTTCTTTAGATATTTTCTTTGAAATTTGCTTTCCTTTTTGCCCCATGATTTTCAAATGGAGGAATTGATACATGAAGGTTCTTATAATATCAGCTCAGTAAGAATAATAGTGGTTACTTCATATCGGCAGGTGGCTGCTCTAGAGAACTGGCCACTAACTACGCTAACGAGTATGGCTGTATGTACAAAATATCATGTTTGAAAATGACAAAGTTTTGAAATACATGTATGCAAAATTGCTGGCAATTCAATTCAGGATTTATTTCCAATTCATAAATAGAATTTGATTAATTAATGCCTACAAGTATAAAGTCATTTCTTTCAAATTGTTTGTAGATCTGATAGTACCATTTGCATTGCATATTTCATCTTAAGGATTTTTTTTTCTTCAAATGAATATGTGCTCACAATGTTACCCTAGGGCCATAGTGCATGGAACATATCAAAATCAATCCCTGGAAGTTACTTTCAAAATTGAATTAAAGTCAGGTTCTATAGTATGCAGGGGGGCTTGATACCTATTTTAGGATATTCTGAATCAAATTGTGAGAGCTCGTGTCCTGCTACTAGTAATCCTAACAAGGAAATGTGCATTGTCTCATGTGACAGTAGGCCTATTCACACTTTAAAAAAAAACTTTTTAAAAGTAAACAACTTTTGAAATCTAATCAATCATATAAGAAGTATAAGTCCAAAACATCCGTATAAGTCTAAATTTTTGCAAACAAAGGAGTGACGTCACAATTTTTTAATTAAATCTGTCCGTCTTTATGTTCCACTTCCCAATAAATCATGGATTGTTATACACATATTTTTTCATTTGTGCTTTCTCTATTTTAAAGTGATTGTTTAACATTGGTTTGACTTTTAAATAATCTGAGCGAGAAGGTCACACTTTTCATCTGTGTCTGTGATATGTTCCAAAAATTAAGCCCTGAAAAAATTGCGTTCGAAAATAATTATTTAGTGCTTCAAAAATTGAAATATAAAGTGACCGGAAACACCATCTTAGTTTCATCCCATACAGTTATGTGTACTATTTAGGTGTCTATAAGACGCCTATTTACAAAATCAGGGTTTGCCTTGTAGTTTGAGCTTTTCATTCTCAATAATGGTTGTTTTCAGTGTTTATTAGTTCTAATACATGCACTTGTACACATGTTTCATCTTGGTTTGAGAATTTTTTAAATCGGCTGCTCACAAAGTTAAACAATACCTTTAAGGCTTTGATTGGCCCACAGTTTTTCATTGTCTTTTGTCAGGATTTGTTGATCAGAAATGAATGTTGCTCATCTGGGCAGAGCATTATTATTGCTTTATATCATTCACTTTTCAGCCTGCAGCATAATGTGGCTGAGCTTTTTCACTTTTGTGTCTGAACACTCATTTAGTTTGCTGAATTTTCCAGCTCATGTGAATGGACCCATCTTATTGGCCCGATTTCACAAAGGTGGTTTTGAAAAACCACGGTTGAATCCATGGTTTATGTACATGTAGATTTCCTGTATAAATTACATTTTACATGTAACTAATAGCGCATATTGGGCACGTGTATCAAAAAATGGTTAGATACGCTATTTTATTCATGAGTCCACTCTTCTGTATTAATGAGTCCACTCTTTAAACAGTGGACTCATTAATAAAATAGCATATCTAGCAACGGTAACAGGCATCAGCATTGGACACTTTTTATACATGCGCCCGATACACGATAAATCAAGCGTAATATATACAGCAAATCTGCATAAACCATGGACTCAACTGTGGGTTTTCAAAACCACCTTTGTAAATTCAAGCCATAGAGTTCATAACCTCATGTTGTATGGGGAATTTTGAGATTTGGGGTTTTACAAGCTAGTGTAAATGGCCGTATGAGTTCTCTAAAAGTGAAATGCTGTGAAAATTCCTTTATCTCTGCAGACAGTTTGTTGGTTTTACAGGCTAGTGTGAAAGTCTATTTTAAATAGTAGCTGCAGACTACGTTTGTTGGTTTTACAGACTAGTGTGAATGGCCTATTTTGAGTTCTCATAAAGGGGAAATGATGTAAAATTTCTTGTATCTCTGCAGACTGCGTTTGTTGGTTTTACAGACTAGTGTGAATGGCCTATTTTGAGTTCTCATAAGGGGAAATGTTGTAAATATTCCTTTTATTTCTGCAGACTGCATTTGTTGGTTTTACATGCTAGTGTGAATGGACCTAACATCTTGGAGTTCATACCCTATTGCTTTAGGGGGAAATGTTGTTTAATTCATTTATCTCTACCGACTGACACATACCGTGTTGATAGAGCTATCATGTTTGGGACACCCCATACTTAACCTCTCATGTGCCAACGATTCAACAACCTCCAAAAAAAAAATCCAAGAATCACACATTTCCCCATGTGACATGCTTCAGGGGTGTACATGTTTCCAAGCAAATTTTCTTTTCCTGTAACAGTTTCTTCTCTTGTTTGGACGGGTTCTATTTTTGTGTGATTGAATAAAGATTTTTTTTTAACAATCTACGTGTGAATTCCTGAATAATATTTTGCATTGAAATATGACATCAATATTTCTGTGGAGAATCCTGCTTCGTTTGTGCTTGTGGAATAATGCTTTGGAAAAGTGAACCCTACTGGTTGAAAAAAAATAATTTCTTGAACAGACCGCTTTCTTCTATGGTTCTGGAATAATTTGGATTAATGCTCCTTCGATTTCAGTATGCAAATGCTTCAAAGGAATTGATATTCATGGTCTTGCTATTCATTTGAATAAAAGTGTGACCTATGAATCATGGATTATTAAAAGAATGACGGACATTGGGGGTTTTCAGTTCTTGTGTATTTTTACAGACGAGTAGACTTTGTTTAAACATCTAAATGAAGTCTGTTGATTTATTGGTTCGCTTTTGGAAGCAAAAGGTAAATAATATTTTGTATTTGTTATAACTTTCTTGAGGAAGTTAGACAGAACCAGGATAAAAATTTATTCTTCCAAAATATTTTTTTGATTGATTCATTGACAATGAGGCCCTTCTGTCATTCAAAAGGGTTTATTTCTTTTCGTAGGGCAAATAGCCCTTGGCCCTTTTGTATTTTTTCCCTGTTACTCCTTCCTAATATTTACCGAGACTTTGATGCATGGTGAACCATAGGCAGAAATATGTAATTGTTACACTTTTTCATTTATCCTGGCTCAGTTTTGGGGGCTAATCGACCAATATAGTGTACATGTACTTTAAACCACCATGTTGTAGTATTAGGATATTAAAGAAAGGAATGAGTATTTTGATAGAGGCAAATGATTAAAGAAGATATGTTTTATTCATTATGTGTTTGTACTTTGATATTTTAATTTATTTTTGTAAAATGCAGGAGACCGTTGCGAAGCTGAGAGGTGCCCAGCAGAATGTGAAACTTCTTCTTTGCCGACCCAGTGATGAGGAGCTTCTCAGACTTCTTCAAAGGGTAAATAATAATGATAATAATAGGCATTTATATTGCGCCATCTATCAAGAAATAATCTATTCCGAGGCGCATTGTTATTATTACCCTGGCTTTAGCTCGGGCTGCCTTCCAGCGCTCAGTGCATTTCAAGGAATAAATTCCTGCCCGGTACCCATTCACCTCACCTGGGTTGAGTGCAGCATAATGTGGATAAATTTCTTGCTGAAGGAAACTACACCATGGCTGAATTTGAACCCTCGACCCTCTGTTTCAAAGTCAGAAGACTAATCCACTGGGCCACAACGCTCCACATATAAGATGCTGAAAGGGTACCCCATGCTCAAAATGATATCATGGAGTAAAATCATGATAAACCAAACACTGAAAATTTCATCAAAATTGAACAAGGAATTACAAAGTTATGACATATTTTGATTTTGCATAATTTCGGTGAAACTGTGAACTATGAATATCTTCATGAATATCTGATGATGTCCTTTTCGCACTTAAAAAAAATAATTAAATAAAGAATTGTATTTATTTAAAAAATGTATTTATTTAAATTTTGTCCTCCAATAATGTAAAAATAGGTTTCATTCTGATTTTATGTCTCAGATCATCATTGCTGAAAGTTTTAAAAAGTTAATTGAGGTTTATTAATAGAAAACAAATACAATACAGTCATCCAAGGACCAATACTGCATTGTTTACATAATATGTGATTTAAAAAAAACAGATGGGGTAAACTTATTGTACAGTATGCAAGCATTGTGTAATTAGTCTTTATTCCTTTGTTTTTTTTATCATATATTATGACTGAAAAAGTAGAAAGATTTATACTAATAAAATATCGAGGGAAATATCACCCTCTTTCTAAAGTAACTTGTAAAAGCCATTTTTTCCACAATGATATTTGAAACAAAGACATGGTTTTGCTGGATGATGAATTTAGTTACAGGTATGTGTTAGAAACGTATGTGTTTGGAACTTTGTGGACCAGTGGATTAGTGTCTGGACTTTAAAACAGAGGGTCATGGGTTCTTCATTGTGCTACATGTAGCTGCATTCAACACAGGTGAGGTAAACGGTTACACAGCAGGATCAATTCCTATAATGCACCAAGGAACTTTAGCAGCTGGAGTTAAAGCTGGGGTAGTATATACATTTGTGTGCCATTGAATAGGCAACTTGATAATCAGCACCTCATAAAATGCTATATACAGTAATATTATTAAGGAATAATTGGAATGTGAAAAGGAATTGCTCCTTTTTCATCCTCACCGTGTCTCGTTTTCTGCAGAGACTTGAAGAATCACCATCTAAGCAAAAAGCAGCCCCTCCCGCTCCCTTGGACACTCCCCCCGCTGGCAACAGTTCAACGCTCCTCTCTAGCCCTTTCAGCTCCCCGCCCCTCTCACCGGACCCCAAGGTCACCCCTACCACCACCGAACCCCCGCCCCCACCACCACCTACCTCCCCTCCTCACTCAGAGGATGAAGACGACGGAGAGGATGTCACCGATCAAGGTCCACCTTCGGAGAGATTGTCTCCCGTGTCCAGGCCGTCTCCAGTGTCCAAACTGGCAGCTGTGGAGAGAAGTGCCTTTTCGGAGGTGTCACCTGCCCTTCCCAAGCTGGGAGCGGTGGACATCAAGTCAAAGATCCCGATCACTACTAAGAGGAAGTCTCAGGATTTGGGGGTGAAGGGGAAACCCCTCCTCTCTCCATCGTCCAGTACGGAGAGTTCTCCTCGAAAGATGCAGCAAATCATGTCGGAGCCGTCAATCGATTTTGATGAGGTAAAAACTGTTGAAGTTTTAAAGGGGAAAATTTGACACTGTATCATATGCAAGAAAAACAAATATATGTTAGCTTGATTATATTGAAAAATGTTGTAATTCATCTTCAGTGAAAAAATATGTTGCTTTTTATAAGTTGCCTAGAGTGGCTGTCCTGACTTAGCAACATAGCTGTTGCTTGACTTGTTTCTTCGATCAAATATTCATGCTTTCATTAAAGAGCATTCCAAGAACCCAATGGCTGTCCCAACATTGCATAAAAGTTATTGGTTGTCTGAATGCTTCTTATAGACATGCATGCTTCTGGATGAAAACACACTAATGAACCAATGACTTTCCCAACATAGCATCAAAGACATGGTTCTGTGTTTGCATCTTACAATCATTCATGGTGTTAGAGAGCAAATAAACTGATAATAAAATACCAGTCCTGACATAGCATCAAGTATTCTGATCTGGTTGCTTCTTACAAGCATTCATACTTTCAGTAAAGAACATACAAATAAAAAATTGACTATGCTGACATAGCAACAAAGTTTTGATCTTCTGGTTGCCTGGAACAAGCTTTCATTCTTTTTGAACAGACATACCAATAACCAAATGCTATCCAGATATAGCATCCAAGCCATTCCTCCTCAGGTTGTTTCTTACAAGCTGTCATCCTTGTCACTAGGAACATACCAGTAGTCCAAATTTTCTGTTTTCTTTTTTTTCTTCAGTCCGATGTCTTTGAGGTTGACTTGGTGAAGCCTCAGCGTGGAGGCCTTGGCTTCACGGTGGCTGGAGGAGCCAATACAGGAGGATGTTATATCAAAGATATTCTGCAGGAACCTGCTATATCAGATTCAAGACTCAGGAGAGGCGACAAGATCTTAGAGGTATGGTTGAGACAAAGATAGATGTTCAATTCTTTTTGTTCCCTTTTTATCAGAATCCATAAGACATTGATTACCAGCAAATGCAAAATGAATGATTATTATCACAACTTAAAAACAATTTTAATCAACAAATGATACATATTTGTTAAGGTTGGGTCTTTTGATAATATATTAATAATGGATTTTTAGAGGCGCTAAAAACAAAAAGTACCATAGTGCGTACAATGTATGAATGATGATTTAACATTTGCAATTATTACTACAATATGAAAGATAAAAAGGGAAATCAATTATTGAGGAAAAATGTATGTCTAATGGGAAGTTGTGAAGCCAAGTACACTGGAAGCATTTCTTATTGAAAGAGGGATAGCATTCCAAGTCTTGGCAGCTGCTACAGCAAAACGTTTTTTGGCAGAGGAGAGTTTTGACAAGGGAATGCAAAGTCTGCATGTGTCAGTGATTGAACGAAGATTACGAGAGGGTGTGTATAATTTGATGGTATTATTAAGATATTCAGGTGCTAACTGATTTAGAGTTTTGTATACATATAAACAGACTTTAAACTGAAAACGTTGGTATAGAGGTAGCCAGTGGAGTTCCTTAAGTAGGGGTGTAGTATGAGTTCGGGATCCATAGCCAAAAATTTATCGAGCAGCACGATTCTGAATAACCTCAAGTTTTCTTCTATCCCTAGCTGACAAAACAGTATACAAGCTTTTGCAGTAATCTAACTGTGAAAGAATAAGTGCTCACACAGCATGGTGACATGTCTTAAGATCAATGAATCTATGGATGCCCCACAAATTGCTGAGATGATAATTACAATTACGGACAACTTGATTTATTTGAGCACAGTGTGAACATGTTATCAATGCATACTCCAAGAACAGTAGTTTTAGTGGGGATGGGGATGCATTGACCATTAACATTAAGCTGGATACGTGATATTGATTGTCTTTTTGAGAAAATATTTATATGATATTGACTGGCCTTGAGGGAGATACCAAATATATTTCCCAAACTAGTCTCATATTGCCCCGAGTCGGAGACGAGGGCTATATGGGTCTAGTGAGGGAAATATTTTTGGTATCTCCCGAAAGTAACACCAGTCAATATTATTATTATTACCTGTTACCTCTTTCTGGTACATTAAATTAACATATTGATAGATTATATAACTAAATTGTTGGACTTACCTTGGTCAAGCCTCTAGTGTCAATTCTGCACTTTACCATTATGACGTACTTACAAGCACTCTGATCCAGCGTTGTCTTTATTATGACGTATATTGTTGGTGCGCAGATCCTTATGAAGCGTATCTCTTTGTACGCATAGATACAAATGCGCTGGGGATTGATGAGCTCGGAATACGGATATTATGGACCGCTAATTATTGTACGTAGGTGCAGTAGGAAAATTACTCTTTTCGGGGAGGAGGGGTGTACGAATATTATGGTCACTCGTCATTCAGCTGATTGCTGACCGAGCCATTGTGACGTAGTTTATGTTGAGTTAATCAGTTAGACAGACAAAATACGCGTTTATATCATGTCTCCAAAATGCCTCATTCAGGTAATAATCTTTGATATTTACCTTTATGGTAAGCTTTCGGTTGTGAGGCTGCAAGCTCCATCAAAACTTTGTTATACATTTAGATATCAAAGGTTTGACAAAGCTTGCTAAAACAAGTAAAATTGTGTGATTGCAAAAAGAAAATTATTCATATGTCATCACACCAATGGAATGAATATTTTCAGTGAGAAAAGGTCTCAGTTTTATACATAAAGGTTACCAAAAAGTAATTTTGCAAGCAATAATTTTCTGGATTGCAGAGAAAAAATATCACATTCCTCAATAGAACATTTTTGTCATGTAGAATAAACAGTCAAACAAATGGCAAACTGGTTGTAATTGTACATTTAATATATTTTCCTTGTGTTTCCAGGTTAATGGTCGGAGTATGAAAGGAATGAGCCACTTCGATGCAGTTTCCTTCCTCCGTATGACCTCTAGAGAGGTCACTCTGAAGATTGTCCACCCATCGCCCAAGTCCGCCGAGGCCACTCCATCCCCGACAAAACCAGTCAAGGCTGACTTCACTGCTTCTCCTGCACTGAAAGAAGATGCCATTGTTCCTGAAGCGGCAGTAGATGTTGAAGCTAGTCCAGCACTTGCAAAAGCAAAGGATGATGGCAGTGACGAGGATGGTGCAACGTTGCCATCCGCAAGTGAGAACGATGATGATTGGTCAGATGTAGCATCTGTAGAGTCCATGACACCAGCGGCTAATCTGAACCTGAGAGAGGCATTCCAAGCGAGGTCAAAGCTTGAGAATGCTCGGCAAACCAGCGTGGATGAAGGAGATGGGGAAGAGTCCGCACTACCGGATGCGCCACGGCTCGAGGACCTACCTACAGTACGCATCAAGAAGAATGACAAAGGTCAACTGGGGTTACTGCTGGGGTTGGAGGTTACGGACCAGGGGTCAGGGCTGTTTGTAAAAGATGTCGTGAGCGGCCTTCCAATGGCCCAAGACGGAAGCGTTCAAGTCGGCGATCAGATTCACTTCATCAATGATCAGTCTGTTAGTGGAATCAGCATGGAGAAGGCCAAGAGCCTTCTTGCAAGGGTGCCCTCTCTTGTTGAACTTAAGGCAACTCGGTAAGAAAATGCTGCTCTTTTCATAACTGATTTTCACAACAATTTTCACAATTTATTGTAGGAAGAATCCATGTGTCATTTGCTGTACTTACAAGTGCTCCCATTGGAAACCAAAACATAGGCCCCTTCCGCAAACCTTTCCCAAACCCTCATCTAAAATCTTATAGCAATCTGGATTGAAAAACATATCACAACCAATACCCTTACCCATTACACTTGGAGAGATGGTATGGTAGGCAGAGGTAAATCTTGCAGGAGCAAATAATAGGTCACCATAGTTTATAAATGTTGAAGTTATATCACACTGCATGCATATCCTCTTTCATTTTCTAACCCACACTACTGCCACCACTTCAGAAATAAGACCCCAGTTCAACCAAGACGACAGCGGCCAATCTCTACAACATCCACCCTCGAGCCATCTGAGACGGGAGATGATGATGATAGAATCACCCCTTCGGCCGATGGGGATAATGATGACGAATGGATGACGGACTCCAGTGAGCCTGTTAAAGAGATTGGTGTGCCCTTAACCCTCCCTGCCACGCCCAAGGGCGAGGAACCGAAGGTGGGAGGGAAGAAGGTCTCTCCCGCAGGTTTCGACCTTGATCTTGGTGATGTGTCCGAAGAAGAATCTGACTGGGAGGTGAGTTCTTTGCTTTTGATTGGCTGTTGTTCAACGTACAATTGATTGTTGGATCTTCTGTAATGCATTTAAACCTGTCAATTAAGTCCTGCCAAGCGAAACAGAAAAGTGGCCATGGGAGGCAGGTGACCTTGACAGACAAGTTCCTGTAGCACATCTTCCTTTTATTGTTTTAAATGGGAGACAATTTGGTGGCCATCAAAGACATGTTTGAAGTGGTCGCTAAAACAGGTTCGACTGTAGTCACTTCTAGGTAATAAGCCCAGAGCTCTGTGTCATGAACAGTTGTTGATCTGATAACATTCCAATTAATAGTTTTGTTTTGGAGCACATCTTCCTTTTAAATGGGAGACAATTTGGTGGCTATCAAAGACATGTTTGAACTATAGATTAGTGGTCGCTAAAACAGGTTCGACTGTAGTCACTTCTAGGCAATAAGCCCAGAGCTCTGTGTCACGAACAGTGGTTGTTGATCTGATGATAACATTCCAACTGATAGTTTTGTTTTGTGGACACTTTTTGGTAGTGATTAGTTATTGAGCATTGTTACCATGGTAGTACCCATCAATTTCTAGTTTCTACCAAAGCGCACATATAAATATGATCTTTGTTGGCTGCCTTTTATCAAGGGACCCCACCATAACAAGCCCACATTTCTTCTCGCTTAGGATTTGTCTGTGAGCGATCGAGAGGAGGTTAGCCGACTCGACGAGGTCGGTGACATCATGAAGGATCTAGAACAGAGTCACGGAGGATATACACCTCGGCCGTCAAGCGATAATGAAAGAAAGAGCTCCACTGTAAGTTCTCAATTCCTAATTGGTCTGAGAATATTAAAGGAAACTAAAACCATGAAAAGTTTATTGATAACAGTAGATAGAGAAAAGTTCCGGTTCTTAAACAGTTCCCATCAAGCTGGTTATAAAAAAAATTTAAATGAAAGGTTAGAAATTAATATCCAAAGGCACCATAGAGATGTTTATTTGATTGAGCTGTACAGGTGTGGAATATTTATTGGCTTCTTTCTTTTGTTTTCCAGCGATCCATTACCAGTCCCAATGACATACCTACATCTCCTACCTCCATCACCTCTCCTCCGCTGAGCCCTCTTTCTCATAGCACCGTTCCATCCACAGTCAAGGCTTTATCATCTGTGACCGATGCCCCGTCTCCCTCTATATCCAATGGTGCAAGCGACCAGCCTGACGATGACCTGAACAGCTTTGGCTCCGACGAGGCCTTCTCGCCATCCACCACCCCACAGACTCTATCAACGCCTGAGCAATTCAGCGGTTCCCCGCGGAGGCTCCGCCACGACTCCACCGAACCAGAGGTAGAGCCGGAACTCGCCCATCTCCCTCCGCTCCCGTCAGGCAAGTCACCGGCCTATGACCCGTCCTCGGGCTCGCCGAGGGGTATCAAGTCTCCACTGAGTAACTTCCGGAAGCAGATGTCATTGAACGATGCGAGGGAATCGCCCACTGGGAGTGAGTTCTCAACATCGGCTAGGATCGGGACTCCAACAGGCAGGCCTCCATCGGCCCAAGGAAGTGAAGGGGGAAACCTCAGTATAGGAGAAGTAAGTTAGTGGCCTGTATTCTGAAGTCAGGTTTCCTTAGACCATGGTCTAACTCTGTGCTAAAATTATGGGAAGCCAAAAGTGTCAAAAATTTTATTAAGTTGTATGTTTCTTATGTTTACTGTGCTCTTTCCTGATTCATCCATGGTGAAGACAATCATCTTTTTATACTTCCTAGACAATTATGAATGTTTTGAGAGCCAAATGAGCTGAAATATGATATATCTACTGTTAGTGATTTATGTAACAATTGGCTATCCATAGTTAAACCACATCTTTAAACCTGAGTTTAAGTTAAACCTGACTTCAGAATATGGGCCTATGTCTCCAGACCACGATTTGATACATATATTACTTGATTTCAATCAATTTATTGAGAGAAATAAAGCCAATATTCAAAATGGAAGCCACAAGCTTATTGAAATATAATTTATAGGAGATTAATAACTACAAATACATATCATTATTAAGAAATATGATTTGATGACCTTCAATAATATATCATGTCAGATTGTGAAATTACGATGGCAGTTCATGAGTTCACAGTAAATCAACAAGGAAATAAAAAAGAAGGAAGAGGGTGGTGTGAGGGAAAACTGCAATTGATTGAAAAGAAGGGAGAGAGGAATGTAAGAACGTTGGTCAGAACACTCAATAGCTCTGTTGGAAAACAGGTGTATGATTATAAAATGTGTTGTTACATAAGAAAGACACAATATATTCAACTTATTTAATCCACCCCCCTCCCTCCTTTCACTCTCTATGCCTCTCTCTCCCCTTTTCTCCCCTTCTCTCTGCTTCTTTCCTCTTCTCTTCCCTTCTCTCCCCTTCTCTTTCCTTCTCTCCTACAGGGTGGTGTAGTATGGATAGAGTTAGAGAAGCCAGAAGGAGGAGGGCTAGGTTTCAGTGTGGTGGGAGCCGAGAAGGGAGGCAAGACCAGTATCTTCATCAAGACCGTCACCCCTGACGGTGTAGCCTGCAGGGATGGAAGGCTCAAAGTTGGAGACAGGCTTCTGCAGGTAGTATTTTAATGTTTTCTTGTATTTCTCATAATCAATGAGAATAATGATGATAGAGGGTACAGTGTACTTATTAAGTGCATAATAACTATTGTAGTTTTCTATGCTTTTTACAATTATGAATTGACAAAATACAGATATAATTAATATACAAAAAGGCAGTCAAACGATTCATCAATTTATCATAATTGACTGAAATTTTTTTTATAAATGACATTAGGTATATGTGTTGCTGATGGCACTGGTGATGTTGATAACAGTTAGTGATTGTGGTGGTAATAATGTAGGTGGTAGTTTTGGTAATATTGGTGTTGTTGATCATTCATGTTCATGATTGTAATGATGGAGATGACGATGATGACTATTGCAATGGTGTTGGTAATGGTGGTGGTGGTGGTGGTGATGATGATGGTGATGATGATGATGACGATGATGATGAGGAGGAGGAGAATGATGAGGAGGAGGATGATGATGATGTTGATGATGATGATGATGATGATGATGATGATGATGGTGGTGGTGGTGGTGGTGGTGGTGGTGGTGGTGGTGGTGGTGGTGGTGGTGGTGGTGGTGGTGATGATGATGATGATGATGATGATGATGATGATGATGATGACGACGACGACGACGATGAGGAGGAGGAGGAAGATGATGATGATGATGAGGAGGAGGATGAGGATGACGATGATGATGATGGTGGTGGTGTGGGTGGTGGTGGTGATGATGTTGATAGTGATTATGGTTACTGATGAGGCGATGATAAACCTTATTTGTCATGAATATTATGATGAAATAGTTATAATCACGAGTAACAAACAATCATTATTATCTTCCAGGTCAATGGACAGAGTCTAGTTGGAATGACACAGAACAAGGTCATTACAATCCTGAGGAAAAGTAAAGGCGTCGTCAGGCTTGCTGTAACAGGGTAAGTAATGAAGAGTGTTGCCAAGTTAGTAAAAAAGTATTAGTAGTGATGTATATACATGTATATTCCTCTCCCCTCTGTTGGTGGTTGCCGGAGGCACCTGTTCGGGTTATCCGTCTATTTTTCTTTCCCATTTTCATTCTTGCAAGGCAATGATTAAAAACCAATTGATCAATCAACTTCTACCATGTGATAGATTAACTTCAATCATGTTCTGAGTATGCATATGCATGTAGGAGAGTCACTGATCTGATAAATAGCAAAGATTCTTCGTGTTCCATGCCATGCATATCACTGATGGATAAAGCCACTGTATTTCATCATTTTGCTTTTACTCATATGTATTTTCAATGGAGCAGCCAGCTTTCTCGACCAGCAAGTCTGATCGGAACGGATACCGAACGACAGACGCCCTCTGTAGTTCAAGATCGTCTCTCCCGTGCCATAGAGGAGGACGAGAACAGCGATGCCGAGCTGTCGCCTGCTGAATCCTACACCGAATCGGCCCGGGATGCTGGATTCAGGAAGCCACACGGTGGGTAGTAGTTCACACCACAAATTTGCACTGGGTGGTTATAGAGATTAAAGTTAATCCCCTTCCTACGTATGCACAACTACAGGTCGTAGCTATTTCATACGTGAAATGAAAGATGACCAGATTACTTTCAACCATTTTCCTTTATTTGCACACACTTGATGTTTCTCTTTGTTTTTGAGGGCCCTGTCTCACAACAAGTCGCGATTGAAGTAATCAATCGCAATTATGGAATGCCATCAGTGTCACTGATTCTCCTTCTAGGTAGCATGTGTGCTTGCCTTTGTGATAACAATAGGCCAAAACTTAAAAGGCGCAACATTTTATACAAAATCTTTCCAGTTGTACATATTCAGAAGCCCTTTATTACTGACTTCTGCAAAGCAAATGAATATTCCAGCTACATGTAAACTGATATGTTCTTAATTTGGATTTGAAGACATTCATGTTTTTTTCAAATTTACAAAACTTTTTGAATGGACATGATTTTTTATACATGATGTCTGTGGCTTTCCATAGTTGAGATCGATTGGATCTATCACAACGCTTTGTAAGGCAGGGCCCATGTCTGTGTTTCGTTTTGATATGTACAAATGCATGATGAAGACTTACTGATTATCATTTTCTCCTTGTTTTTCTTGAGTTGTGCCTTCATGTTGTAATACTCGTGGGTAGTTTTCTCTGCCCTTTAATATTGCATGCACTTTTGTCAATCTTTGTTATATTGTTATTTTTGCATGTGTAAACTAGCCTGTTTCTCTTTGATTTCCTGTTATAAAATACTTAACTACGATGGGGATCAAAATAGAGGTAATCCAAATTGCGACGGCTAATATGAAATATTCATTGAATATTACAATTCAAATTTATCATAATGTGAAAGAACAATCTCGTTTTTTATTGATATCCTAAGCCCTTCTCACACTCTGGGATTCGTTGCTATCTAAATTTCAAATTAATTGTGATAACATTTGATATGGATATTCCAACTAATAAAATATTACGGATCAGAGCTCAGAAGGCGTAAGGACTACTGAAATTGAAATTCATACCAGTAAGAGCCTCCCTGAACGAATAAAAATGAATTCAATTCTAAATCGTAATGACGTCATTATCAGTTCAGTTAGAGCCTCCCTGAATGAATAAAAACAAATTAATTTCTAAATCGTAACAATGTCATTATCGGCTGCGACTTGGACTTTACTCCGACCATAGGGCTTGCCTCAAAGTGAAAATATGATTTTTTTACTAACAATATGCCAAACTTTAAATGAAATAATTATACTTCTTGGAGCTTTCATATTTAATTCAAAATGCAATTTCTTGAAAAATCATGTCGCACCAACGCGTAGTGTGAGACAGGCCTTACTCACACGATGCATGACTAAGTACATAACATGGAAGATATGAGATACAGATTCCTATTTGTCCAAGCTTTGGTAGAATGGATGAGACTGATCAGTCAATGAGGATCTACATGTATAACCTTTTCAGCCTTACACTTAATAGCCTACTTCATTATTCCTATACCTTTAAGTTGCTTATAAAGCATAAAAATAAATGTAAAGCATTAGAAATAAATCAATATTTTCTTAAAAGAAGGCTCTTTATATTTATCTTATCTTTCTTGCACAAAAATTTTCTCACTATCTTCTTTAGATTTGTTATCTGTACTAGTATCCTGTAATCTCTTAATAATGTAACTATTTTGATATTTGTGATTTATTTTCAGTCTGATCTTTGTGCATTTGTGTCTCTGATATGATGTTAAAACTTTACTTTTTTATTTCTTTCCTTGTTCATCACCTAACCTGTTCACATGTTGTCACTTGTGCTATCCTTGTCCTAACCTTACACCTTGCACCCTTCACCTGTGTTGTATTTGCATGTTCACCTTTGACCTATGACCTGATGACCTGTCCTGACCTCATAAAACAAACCTTTTTTTGTCTCATCTTTTACCATCATAATGATGGTTATTATTTTTGATATGTTATCTAAACAACCAACATTAAGTTCTACCCCTCCTTTTTGCAATCACCCACATTCACCTTTGACCTTTCCTGACCTGACTTTACCCGACCTTGACTGTCAATCTCCTCTGTTGCTATGGTAATGAATCTTGTCATTTAATCTACGTGACCGAAATCAAACCGTCCTCCCTCCCCTTCGTCATTTCCCTTTCCCCATCGACCCCTCTCCAACGACCCCTGTGACCTCACAGACGACCTCTCTGACCATGACGACATCATCGACAGTGTGACCTTTGACTCCTCCCTGTCATTCACCCTCCCCTTCAGTCTGGCAGGGTTGCACAGTACCCGCACGTTTGGTGACGTTGCTATCACCCCGCCCCCACCAGAGTTCAGGGTGGGCTACCCAGGTAATTTGCACTGTCGTCTGTTGCGTTTGTTCTAGGGAATACGTGTATTTCACAACTTACATTTATATATGTACTGGTAAGCTCAATTGAGACAAGATGTGGCAAAATTTAGCAATACTGTTGCTCAGATATGGTGAACTGAATATGCAGTATACATATACAGTGTTTGTATAAGAACTTGCAAATCTTTTTGTGTGAATAAACAAAATTACCAACTGAATTTACATACATATTATTATTGCATCATTGACAATGAAAACATCTTATTCTGTATTTGAAAGAAAGCCTCAAAAAGGGTTTTAAATGGCATAGAAAAATTACAACATTGTATTGACTCTGTTGTGATAATATCCTGTCTTATATAATCATTGCATGCAAAAAAAAACCTTAAATTCATTTGAATTCAAGCAAAGGTCTTAAAATTGAACAAGTCGCGTTGCAGCTAAACACATGTCAATGATTATTTGCATTTTATCAGAGGAATTATGTTTGATTACTAGTATTAGACTCAATAGTCATTTAATTAGAACATCATGATCATGTGTAATGATGTCAGTAGATGCATTGTTAATGCCAATATGGACAGATCATTTTGCACATATTTGCTTTTATTTGCACTTACTAGTACTATTTCAAAGAATGTGATTGGTCCGCAACTACCGGTATTTGTCATTAATTAAATTTCCCGCCTCTTCAAAGTTTTCTATATCCTGTACAACTGTGTGCACTAATGATATTGCTAATCTTTTTCAAAGCCATGTTTAAATGGGCTTCTACCCAAATTATTGTCATCTGTTTTTTTTTCTTGTTTTTTTCTAGTTATTTTTTGTGGGGGCATCATTATTTGAATTTGAGAATGATTGAAGAGCAATTCCTTACAGTGTAATATTTTTTCAAGGGTCATCTCTCTAAATATCATAAAAATGCCCCACAGTAAATTCTTTCACCCATCCCAAAACTTATGGATCACTTTTAGATCATGTTTAGATAAAACAGTTGCCTATTCCTTTAATAAACAGATTGATAATGAATTCTTATAACCGTGAGAACAATCTGATTTGAACATTCATTTATTCTTTTGCCAAAGAGACGTACCTTTGCAACTCGTCCATCAGAATCTCACTTTGGATTGTACAGTACATACATGTAGTAGGCTCTGCTAAAGATGAGCTACTTTAAGACGAATAATCTTCCATAAGTTGAAACACATGTTCCTACCAGAATATATAAATACAAGTTTGATTTACAGCTTCTTAGTCAAATTTTGCCCCAATCAAACAGATTTAAGTGGTCTTTAAAGGATTTGACTTAGGTAATGTTACTGACACAGTTCTTCTAGGAACTTTAACAGTCACTGCAAATGAATATAAATCTTTTGCTGGTACTGTAGGGATACATGTACCATGATCTTATATTTAGCTCATTTCGATATAGAGTAATAATATTTAGTTCTCTTATAACGCATTTCAAGATATAATGATAATATTCCTTTTATAACCCATAACACATTTCAATGAATGTCCCTATGCAATTATAGAAAATCAAGAAATTAAATTAGTTTAATAATAAAGAGTGTAAGGCACGAAGTTCAATACATGTTAAAGATAGAATATAGTATATAGAAATATACATATACTGCTGTTTATGACATTATAATCACTTCTATATCTGCATGCATATATATATCTACAATACTACCACTATAGAACAAGACACGGATAGCGATATAGACTCCACAGCTGACCTTCCCAATGACCTTGAGAGCCCAGAAGGTGCAGGAAAGAAGTCCGATAGTCTTCTGGCGGCTCAGAGATTAGGGAGAGCCTTGCAGGTTCGTAACAAGTTTAAAGCTTGAGCAATGTAGTTGCGGAAAATAAGAATTCCATTAGGAAGTATTCAAAAAAGTTAAAATAGATGGTTGATTTTAACTATATTATTGCAGATCTAATTCTGGTACATTAACATGAACCTAACTTAAGTCATGAAATCGCACTCAAGATTGCCAACACAGATAAGTACATGTGGGACAGTGTAGTATCATTGCTTGGAAAAAGACCTACATCTGGCAGAATTCCATGCTTGTTTTGTAAATTTCTCAGCAACCAGAACCATTTGCAACATAAGAGTTATTGATACCTGTACAAACACTTTATTAAACTGTTTTTGAGTATATTTCCACAACTGGAATTTATTTCTGTAATATGGCACTTTAAAAACAACAGAAGAAGAGATAACATGGGCCTGTATTCTCAATGGCAATGGCCAAACTCTGTGCTAGAATTATGGAGGGGGGATGTCAAAGCTTTGTTTACATTGTATGTTTCTTATGTTTTACTGTGCTCTTCCCTTTAGCTTATATTCTATATGATGAAGATAGCTATTTGTAGTTATCATTCCTAACCCAGGGGCCCGTTGCAGAAAGAGTTGCGTTTAAACGCAAGTCAAAAAATCAAACGCAAGTACCAAATGCGCGCTGTTGATTGGTTGAAAATCAAGTTGCGCATGATTTTTAGAGTTGTGATTGATTGCAACTCTTTCTGCAACGGGCCCCAGGGGCCCGTTGCAGAAAGAGTGCGCAGAAAGAATGCGCAACTGGACAGTTAAATGAGCTGATAAATTGAACCTGTTTTATTTTAGATTCATGTCTTAAATTTATGTTTTAATAGTCTATCCATAGATGAACTGCTACCATATTCGAATTAAATTCCTGTAATCTGTGTTTAGAAATGACAAGACAGATCTCAAATTTTGTACATTATAATTTTTTACAGGTATGCATCTTCTTACATTTATGTTCTTGCTGTTTTATTTCTGTTCTCTTCAGAAGCGAAGTAGCAAACAGGAGAGCGACAATGATTCGCTTTCCTGGGGTACCGACAACAGTCTACCGCTTGATGATGACGACATCGGCGAACGGGCCAACGGGGCCATGCGAGGGACACCCAGTACGAAAATCCTAGAAGACATCACGGATGCCCAGCTTGAAAGCATGCCTATCGTCACAACAATCGAGGGAGGGCGCTATTCGGGTAGGAGTCTGAGGAGCAGCATTGCGAAGATCCAGAAGCAGATTGACAAGCAGGATCCGGCCGAGGAGTTCAAGGTGGGTAGTTCTCACAGGGAGGATTTATGCCCCATTCAGACACAGATAGAAACATGTATTTTCAAAGATCCATGTAGTTTCAAGCATGAGTTTTAATTACGTTTTAAATTTGTCATTATAATCTACCCAAGAATCACTGTATGCAGTGAGGTTTTGGAATCTTTGAATTACATCTAAAAATTACTGATTTGACTGATTTGAGGAGAGATATTCTATATGAGCTCTCTGATTATTTGAGAGTATCTTTGAATTTGGTGTGGATAATGCATTCATTTATGTAAATCACTCAAATTCTATGCAATATCTACATGTATTGATGTTACAGACACTCCGTCAGGTGAAGGCTATAGACAACTGTGAAGAAGCAAAGAAGGCACAAAACAAGGACAAGAATCGCTTCAGAAATGTCCTACCATGTAAGTTCATATTTTGTTTGTAAAGTTTCTATTTCAGTCTGAAGTCCAGTTTAAACTTTTAACATATGGGTCTGTATTCTGAATTCGGGTTTAAATTAAACCATGGTTTAAAGTTGTGGTTTTACTATGGAAACCCAATTGGGGCACAAATCTCCATTAGTGCATGTTCAATTCATTAACTCTTATGACAATCAAATCATTTATAACCGTCTCAGAATTATAACTGAAATATTTTCTTCATTATGAAAACAAAATAGGAAATACATGAAATATACAGTATAAGCAGAATTTTTGAGTTTTTAGCTCCCCATAATTTTAGCACAGAGTTAGACCATGGTCTAAGTTAAACTCGACTTCAGAATGAAGTCTTACGCTGTTCTAAAATTATGGGAAGCTAAAAATCTCAAATTTTGTTTTATTTCATGTTTTTTTATGTATATTGTGTTTATTCTATATTATTATCCATACAGACAATTTTAGAGCCCAAATACAAGTGTTATTTTTTTGGTGCACTCGACACACTTAAAAAGTTTGTTGAACTCGCCTAATATTTTTTCCGAGGTGACACAATATTGAAAATATTGGACGACTAGAAGGGGAATTCCCGAAGTGTACGCACCACTCATCGCGCGCGCATGCAGTTTTCAATGGCAAATGCGCACTGTGTGTGGAACTGTGACTGCAGAGTGATGAACAATTCCTATTAAATTTTTTCCACAGAGGCTGCAGTAAATCTCTAAATGCAGAGAAAACCAACAACTGTTAGGAAGTTTGGAGTTATATTCGCTTTAATTTCATTTTATCCTATAATAATTTGAATATATTTTAGAAATTGAGGCACAGGAAATACTATTTTTTGCATGATAAATCGAGTGCGTAGCTTTAGGACCCCTTCTACATCGGGCGGCGAAATTAAGAGGTTTTCGAAAAACACGACGGGATTTTCGTATTAGTGAGTTTTGTGATATTATCTACTTGGTTAATGATCTTTAGAATGTTTGCCACAAATTAGTGAAATGTAATTTGTTGAAATATTAAAATTGGGACAGTTTTTATTGTTTGAAAACAAAGTGCGTAGCTTTAGGTCCCCCCATCATACAGCAGAGTCAGAGTCTCAGGGCGGGAGGGTAAGTTAAAAATTATTTACTAAAATTCTCTGTATGAATAATAATCATAATACTGGATGTCCCATTTTTCGGTAAATACAAGGAAATATAGGACTCGCTTTGCAAAATATTGGACTCGTCTTCGACTCGTCCAATATTTATGCAAAGCTCGTCCAATATTTCCTTGTATTAACCTCAAGGCCATCCAATATTATATAATTATTGATCATGGCAAAACTATTTCATTATTGCTTTCTATTGGAGTTTAGTCTCCCAATTGGCTATCCAAAGTTAAATCACAAGTTTAGGCCGGAGTATGAATTTAATCCCAGCTGAATAAGTGATTATAACAACAAGCATTTATATAGACCCATTTAAATAGCAATAATCTATCCAGAGGTACACTATTATTATTACACCGGCTCAAGCTTGAGCAAGCTGTTTACAGCACTTGGTGCATTCAAGGAATTAGTCCTGCTGAATACCCATTCACAGTTCACCTCACCTGGGTTGAGTGCAGCACAGTGTGGGTAAATATAAGGATACAAGCCTTTCATAGAGTCAGTATACCTAGGCTTTATGTGTTTTTCTAGCTAATACATCCTCCTTTTTTGCTCTAGATGACAAGACGAGAGTGATCCTGGAGGATAGCGGTCCGTCGGACTACATCAACGCCAGCCACATCAAGACACAGGTTGGCAAGGATACCTACGAATACATCGCCTGCCAGGGACCCCTCCCTAATACCACCCAGGATTTCTGGCTGATGGTCTGGGAGCAGAGGGCAGATGTCATCGCCATGGTAACAATGGACGTCGAGAGCGGGAAGGTAAGACGATGGAGTCTTTATAGTGCAGGACAGGATTGAATTGCGGCTGTGTCTGTATTTAACTTGTTCTCAAAACATTCTTTTGATCACTCTGAGTCTGCAGTTGCATGCTGAAGTTTCTGTTGGCATGAATTAATTTTATGATGATGGTTGTGACGTTGATGATTCTACCGATTTGTTGCGCTGGTGATAAAACAGCAATGCTGTAAAATAATCAACCTTGTTGATCAGAGAAACCCTCATTTTGCTCCTTTTTTACATCACACCACAAACTACTGAAACTTTGATAATGTGAGTATTAGAAATTACCACATGATCTTGAAAACAGATACAAATCATTTCACTGAGGTTCCCCATCTGTGGGGGCCAGACATACACTCTTCATGGAATTGCACTTCAAAGTAAAGGGTATTTACTACTTTATTTCAAGTCCATAGTCTGGTTTTGCTTTTGATTATCGGGTCTGCATGACATATTTTCATTCCTCTGTGTTTAATACAGGTGAAGTGTCATCGCTACTGGCCAGAGTCGGCCAACACGCCCCTGATGGTTTACGACCGGATTGAAGTGAGGCTTGAGAATTATCAAAACCTTGAGAACTTCAGCATCAGGAGATTACTTATGATCGACACAGAGGTAAAGTCATAAGCTTGCACATACGTAATGTTATGTAGTATTTAGTTTAACTTCCTGTAAACCTTTCAGTCATTCATCTTCACTTGTTTACAAACTCCCCCAATGTCATCTTAGAATTCCAAAACCCCCAATACCATTTAACTTTTAAACCCTGACCATAAAAGTCCAACCCTCAGTGATGTCATCTAACTTCAGGGAATAAAAGTTATAAGGAGTATGACTCACACTTCCAGCCCCATTCAGTTCGCGCAGAGCATCACCACACCCCTTTTACCAGAGAAAGTTTGATAGACCGTTACCTTTAGACCAATCAGAAGTAGTTTAGATCACTCCCACCTTAAATTGTTACACCCCCAAAACTGATGATATAAATAAGTCTTCTTGATTATTAGAGAGAGACTACAGAGATACAGACGAACTGTACATACTGTACAAGTCCCGCACTCATGCAGATAGACTGACTGACTTCAAGACTTTAAAGTTTAGACATCAACTATATAATGCTTCTGAATATTTGTATCCTATACCTGCTGTGTTTTGATTCTTCATTAATATCTTTTCAACTATACTCAAACTTTGAATAAGTGCTTAAGATTTGAACTGCAAATGACTTTTTTTCAGAGTTCATCATCGATGTTCATTTAAGCTTCCCTTCTAAAATAATACCGATCCCGAATACACGGCAGTAAATGGTGGATGGACAAAGGGCATTTAACACCAAGGGGTGTGTCACAAGATTTCAGTGTGACTAAATTCCACACTGAAATTCTTGATTGCTGGCGGTCTGAAATGCATCACTGCATTGATCTGAATGCTCAGGACGCGGGCCCCTCCTTAATCTCAACTATGGACATCCATAAATGGCATAGTTCTTTGGATACAAAATGTTCACATTCCTTCCATGAGACTAAGGAGTTCATTGACTGGTCAAGGTGATACGTGTCAGAATATACATTATATTTATAAAACAGTTGTATGCATTATAGATGTTGGTGTAGCTGGCTTTCCATAGTTTTGTAAGATGGGGCCCAGTAAAACTTTGTGGAAGGATAGTTCCCAGAGTCCAGACTGGACTTGACCTTCTGAGGAGAATTCCCTTCAGACAGCTTCCACTGCCCTCAATTATGTTGTTCTACAATTCTTTCAAGCATATTTTTGTGATTATTAAACCTATAAATTCTGTTGCCTTATTTCAACTTTCTTCCAGACTAGTGAAGTCCACCACGTGACCCAGATGAACTTTGCGACCTGGCCAGACCACAGCGTGCCGTCCACCTCTCTCCCTCTCCTCCGCTATGCCTGCCACATGAGGCGTATCCACGACGACCGCCTCCCCATCGTCGTCCACTGCAGTGCGGGCATCGGAAGGACCGGTACCCTCATCACCATCGACGTCATCCTGGGGCTCATAGAACACGATGAGGAGGTGAGAGGAGTGTCTTCATGACGTTTCCTTTTTGGTCATGTTTTAATTAGAAAGTTATGCACTTAGTATTAGTAAATGAATTATAGAATATTCTGAACCAAGATGCCTATCACAACAATAGACATTACTCTACTTCTGTGTGGAGGAGCCGTGGTGTAGTGGTTCTGACTCTCGCCTTGTACACAGAGGGTCGTGTGTTTGAATCCCACCGCGGTCTGGCGTCCTTTGGCACGGCGTTAATCCACACTTTGCCACTCTCGACCCAGGTGCTAAATGGGTACCCGGTAGGATGTGAAAGTCATTGTAGCTTGTCCAGTACTGTGTGCGCCTCACCGGCGACTGACTGGAATACTCCCCAGGGAGTGGAGGATGTGCACACATTGTGTGCAGGAATGACTGATTGAATCTGATGACCGGGGTAATAATGTATCTCTAAAGCGTTTAGACATGTCGTCCCGATGTATTGCGCTGTATAAAATCTGAATATCATTATTATTACTATTATTAAAAAATGAAGAAGGAGCATTTGTCACCTGTGGTATTGTGGTGCGGGTAACCATTTAAACATGCTATTTACTTCTTAATCCGTTTTTTTTTTTTGTTATACAGTTCAAGGTACTAAATATTGTCAAGGGTCTACGGAAACAGAGACAGGGCATGATTCAAACAAAGGTAACTTGAATTATATACATGTATATTTCTCTTTTGAAAAAGAAAAATTTGAGTTTTTGCACAATTTTGATTTCTACCTTTCTCCCCACTCCCCATTTATTTTGCTCTATTCTCTGCACGGTTTCTTTCTTCCTCTCTCTTGTTACATGTTACTTTTGATTACTTTTTAGTTATATTTCATACCATCTGTTTCTCCCTTCTCTGTCCTTTAATAGAGAGATAACTATCACATCTTTCTGTATGTACTACCTGCGGAGGGCCAATTTCTATGATCTTAAATATGGACCGATAAATGAATGAATCTGAATCTGTCCATTTTTCAAGTTATAAAGACTGAATGTTTGAAACAGTTTTGATCGTCAAGAGCAAAACTTAAACTTAATTGACAAAATTTTGCAATGTCTTTGTTTTTTACAGGACCAGTACACGTTCTGTTACAAAGCTGCTCTTGAGGCTCTGAAAAGTGTGACCACATGACCAACGGAGAAAGGGAGAGATGATCAATGATGAATCTTGATGATGATGCAGTGTTCTTATGGCAAGTTGCTGGACAAAGGAATGTAAAATGATTGGTGGTTCTACTGTACTTCTTCCCGATTAGTACAGACTGCCGTTGGAATATCATCCTACAAGTTTGTGCTTGTCAAGTGCCCAGATGAGTGCCTCGATCTCCGTATTCTCTCTTAGCTAGAAGAGTTTGATTTGATGGCTTAATTAACCTAGCCGCTGAGAGAAAGTAGATGATTTTTAGTGAGCAACAGAGGACTCATGGATTTGAGTTTGCTCCAAGGGGCCTGGTTATGAGGATTTATCTTGAAAATGATTAACGTCGACTCTGCAGTCTCTCTCAGCTAGGGCGGAGTTGATGTCCAATCCAACTCAGTTAAGCTGCTGAGAAGGAATGAATGCTTTAAGTTAGCAACAAGGGACTTATGGCTGTGGGTCCTCTCTGCGAGACGTGCTGATGAGGATCAATACCTTCGGGGAATCAGCAAATTGGCTCAGATTATGAACCCAGATGTTTGGATTCTAAGACTGCTGCTCAAGCAACTGATCTTCAGAGACTCACACTAGTGTACTAGTTCTATTAAATGGGAAATACATCAACAATAATGCTATTTTCAGATTATGGTTCTACCCCATTTACAGTAATCATTCAGTAACTTTTGAATTGGTGCTGGTTGCACAAAATTTAATAGTGTTATTGTGAACTCTGTCATCAATGGTAACTACCAAGGCAACATTGGTTTTGATCCTCTCTTCTTTTGTGCAACTTCCTTTTTTTAGTTGACAGGAAAGTTATCATGAAGGGTTAATTATTATGCTAGGGAACTCGTTTGGTACTCGGCCCATAAACAGGGATGCCAACCATTACGAAATATTAATCAGATAAGAAATTACAATGTGAATAACCAAAAAGCTGAACCAAATGTTTTCTTACGAGACAAAACAAGTTAACAAAAAGTGTTTTGCTCAGTCAATCGGAAAGTAAATACTGAATTTACATTAGAACACGTCATTAATGTCCCGTAATGGTTGGCATCCCTGTGTAAATGAAAAGATGCATAAAAAAATACTGGTCTTTGATTGCCTTATTGCACATATATTTTTTGCAGGGACAGGCGTGCATATAACGATGAATGCATTTTTAAGAGGTGACACAACGTATGATCCTGCGACATTTGCTCTGGTTTCAATATCTCATAGGGTTAGAGTTTTTAATGTAATCAGTTTATGGTTCAGAATAATGTAAAGATAAGGATTAGGGTTTATTTAGTTTTGGAAGTTGGGGTTTATGATTGGCTTAAAGTGATTGGTTAACATTGGTTTGACTTTTAAAAAATCTGAACTAGAAGGTCACACTTGTCACCTTTGTCTGTGATATGTTCCAAAAATGAAGCCCAGAAAAAATTGCGTTCGAAAATGATTATTTAGTGCTTCAAAAATTGAAATATAAAGTGACCAGAAACACCATCTTAATTTCATCCCATACACTTATGTGTACTATGTTAAGTGTCTATAAGACGCCTAATTACAAAATCGGGGTTTGCCTTGTAGTTTTAGCTTTTCATTCTCAATAATTGTTGTTTTCAGGGTTTATTAGTTCTAATACAGGCACTTGTACACATGTTTCATCTTGGTTTGAGAAATTTTTTAAATTGGCTGCTCACAAAGTTAAACAATACCTTTAACATGCAGATTTTCCATCGGAGAAATTGTCACTGGAGCAAATGTCATGGAACCTTCTAAGAATATTTTCCTTCAAACGAGTTGACCACATCCTTCTCGGAAAGGAGACCTGTGCTACATTTTAGACTATTTTCATTTGTTTTATGAATGATATAGGGGAAGTAGAAGAATGATTTATACAGAGCTGCCAAGTAGTACGGATTTTCAGTATTTAGTACTGAAAAATAAGAAGAATACTGATGGTTTCATGCAAAATACTGATTTCTTAAGTTTCCGTTTTATGTGTTGTCTTATGGTATTTCATTGAAAATACTGATGTCATCATCAAAATACTGATTTTCAGCTTTAAAAATACTGAAATGTTCTTTTTCAGGTTGGCAGCTCTGTTTATAGGATAAGATTGTTGTGACCCAATTTACACAAAACAAAACATTAAAAATCATAATGAGAGGAATTTTTAATCTTTTTAAGTGCTTAATGAGTCATCAGGTGCTAAATAATGAACACCAGTACTACCTAAAAGAAATTTATGAAGTTTTAATTCATAAAACTTATCAATAACAAATGCTTATAATCAATGAGAATTTTGCTATTGGCCAATGAAATTTCAGTAGCTTATTACAGTAGTTTGATAACAGGCTTTGCGAAAGGGGGCCCCAGAGGATTGCAAACAAATCACAAGACAACTTAAAAAACAGTTCTTGACTACAGTGCTGCATTTGGTCACCTTTGATAATGTTTAAGTTATTTTCAATTTAAACAGATCCATTTGTATTTGATTTGAATAACTCAATTTTTTAGTGTGATTTTTTATTCAGTTCATTATAGATTCATTTCATTTCTTCTGAAAGTATTTCATGTGTCCTTGTGTTTATTCTATTTCATTCATCTTTGCATTTTAATATATGATTGATTTAGCAATGTAAAAATGATTTGGACAAATTTGAATTTTTATACAAATGTATTTATTAATTGTTGTTATTAATCCAATGAAGGAATACAAATTCACCTGTAAATGTAGATATAACTTTTTTTATACTGATTTTGTATGGTTATGTTTAGATGGCTGACAAAATTGAATATCTTGTATGTATATAATCAAAATATTGTTTTAATGATAATTTTATCTTATTTTTCAAGTGATATTGAAGAGGGGATGAACAGTTTGTAAATATTATCAATAAAAAAGTCGAGTACCGATGCAGAATACATGTAAGTCTATGTATCGGCACAAACATGTATGTACTTGAAGAATTTATGTTAATTTCATGATTATTTCCTTGACTCTGCGAGTCTGAGCTTGTAGGATTGTGAAATATTGTTTCCATAGGCAAAACACATTTTTGATAATAAAGCTTTAAGGCTTTGCACTGCTGCATTGCTGTATGTATTCATGTTATATGCTCAGATTTTTTTTACCAATGTTTTACATTTATGTTGTGTTTTTCTTGGATACTATAGAGTACAACATTGCATTGCCAGTTTTATACAGTGTATCATTCAATTAAAGTGCTCCTTGAATCGCATTTACATGTATTTATTATGAGTAATTTTATACAATGTAAAATATGAAGTGCTCCAATGGTGTAATGTATTTACCTATTTATTATATACTGCATGCTTGTACAACATTCAAAGTGCTCCATGTAAAGCATAATATGTATTACGTATATTTGATATCTGTGCTCAGTTTTCGTAAGTTTGGTGTACATATTTTTTATTCGAGGAAGTACCACTTTGCCATTTGTATAAATTACCAGAGTGCTAAAAATTGAATATATTTGGTGATTGCCAGTAGGGAGGGTTGCTAAATATTAAAATTAGCCTGTTTTATATAATTACGATGTCTTTATTCCAGCATTGCGATGCTACTTGTAATTTGGACACAGCTGGCTGAAAAATCATTTTAAAATAATAGAAATTTACAATTCCAAAGCAAGACTGTCAATTGATATATTGCATAGATATATTGCGTAAGGCACAATGTGTTTATGAATGAAGTAGATTTTGCTCCAATTTACATGTACAATATGTTTTTCTCACTTTCTGAATCTATCTCTATGTAAATGGTTGCATTTATTTTTGAAGTGTTGTAAGTCTTTGAAAGCAGCAAATGCCATTACCTCCTATCATGTACTTAAAATGTTGAATCATGTACGTATACTGTACACACTTGATTTTATATTTATTTAGTGGTTTTCGGGGTTTTCTGAAAGTGAATACTCAAAATGCCTTTTTAAAGTGTACTGTATGAAATTTCATCCACCCATTTTGTTGGTGTCTGTAGGTAGTTGATGATTTGAAAGTATAAGCTTTGTCTTCTGATTTTGTTCGGATGTTTTCAGTATGGTAGTACTTGTATTTTAAGCAATTAATCATAGACCTTTATTTGATTAAAAATGCAGAAAAAACTGCTTTTCCCACTATACTTTTAATTGTTGACACCATCATCATCACAATCAAAAGAATAACCACCATCGCAGTTATCATCATCATGATTATCATCAGTATATTCAGCATCATCAATTCAACCATCAGCAGTAACACTGTCATCACCATCATTCTTTATATTGTTGAAATTTAGAATAACAGGCCCATTGAAACTTTATGCAATTAAAAGCAAAGTTTATTTCATACTCTTATTTACAAGCGATTTTAAGCCATCCATCTCTACAAAATTTAATTACTTCCATTGTGTAATAGCTGGTGCGCATCAGACTTCATACATGTACATGTATGTCGCTTGGGGTTGCAATTTGAACCAATGATATGTACTTGATATCGAACGAAGCAGTGTAATTCAATATCACTTATTTGTTTTTTTTTTAGGTGACTCTAGCATACTGGATTCTGTATAGTAATCATTGTATAATTATAAGATCTCTAATCCATGCATTAGCTCTTGAAATATGTCATTTTTGTACACGTCAACTATTTCAATTTCATCAGACCAACTTGAAGTATGATGTTGCAAAATTAATTAAGATTGCCGATATGACAAATTGACGATATGTTTTTAAGATACTTTTACTTCATTTCTTACATTTTCTAAAGAAGATATTAACCTTCAATTTACTTGAAATTAGACTTCTGTTCAATGTGGTAATTTTTTTAATACAAGAGGTTGGCATGCATGCATCATACATTGATTTTCAATTGTATAACTTATGTAAGCCTTTATTCACGGTACATATATGAAACTGTCCTGTGCCTTTCTCTTGTGCGTCACATGTATAATATATGGCTGGTAACAGAAAGATTATGTACACAAATGTATGCAATCTTTTTATGTGGTATGAATTTAAACAAGGGTTGTGAATATTTCTTCCAAAAGGTACAAATATATCTTATCCGAAGGGAAAAACAAACAAAAATGTGTTCCTTTTTGTTATTTCAACATCTTGACCTGTTGGAGATTGAATGATTTTGATGCAACACATACATGTAGACTCCATAGACTCCAGCCTGCGTATGTGTGAGCATGTGTGAGCATTAAGAATTTTGAGCTTTTCAAGATAAAGAGTGAAAGTCGTCATGTGTTTAATGAAAGATAGAAGGTTAATGTTGTTAAGATGATTTTTTTTTTAGTATAAAAGAAACACCTCGGCAGCAATTTTCATTTTGCGCTACATTGACTAGTATACCAAAAGTGTTGCCACGGGATTGTCTTACCAAATTTGTACCAGCTTAATGATGCAAGAGGGTTAAAGCTAGGGTTACATCAAAGCCGAATTCTGAATAATTTTGAACTGATTCTGCCCGAAAATATGGCCCGATTTGGATGAATTCGATAGATTCGGTACCTATTTGTCTCTGATTCGGGGAGCTCTCCAAACAGAGGCAAATGGGTCCCTCCCTATTCACTGCAGACTCCCCAATTGACCCGAATCAATTATGACCATCCCGAATAAAGACGAATTCCACCCTAATAGTGGCAAGAATCGAGATAAATGTGCCCAGAATCGAGCCAAATGTGGCCCGATTGCTCCAATTACAACCGAATTACGACCGGAATGTTGTTGACCCAAATTGGAATTATGTGGCCGTATGCACCAAGCTCAGACCGTTACTCCCTGATTGATATGAATAGGTCCTAACCTTCCCAGAATACTCCATATGCCTCCCCTAATCCAACCGAATGTCATGCGAGTACATCCCGAATGAAATTTGTTGTGGCCACATTCGGGAGTATTCTGGAGGGTATCCTGCTTGTTTTGAACATTTAAAACGAGCCAAATTCTTCCACGAATGTTCCTGAATCCATCCCAAATTTGTTCGCATTCACAGAGGGAGAACAAAATACTTCTGATTCTGCCTGAATTACGTGTATTCGGATGGATTCACAGCTGATACATTTCCGGTGTAACCCAGGCTTTAGATTTGACGCTTGCATCAAACTGCCAACCTGCAATCTGATTATCAAATAAACAATGATCATACAATTGACTGTATGAATATAAGCATGTCCTAAGCCCAAAATCAAGAAAAAATGAAACAAGTAGTTTCACTAAACTGATGATTTTTTTAGTTTTTCATTTTTGGAACTTCTAGGTAAAATTGCAGGATATTAACATACAACCGATGGGCTCAAGTTCAAGTAACATTTTCCCATTTCACTCCATTTTGCCACGAGATGGACTTCGTCAATTCTTATAAGGAAATCAATAAAGTGTTCAGAGCGAAGATCTAACATCTGCCTCTGATGACAAGAATACAAACAAGCCGCAAATGTGAAAATTTTTCATTCTTATTGACAGAATTGCCTTTGAATCATTGATAATTCCAAATTGCATCCAACAGTTCATATCATTTTAAGGCCGTGTTTATGCTTCCCCTTTTCAGGCCAGAATCAGCATTTCCAAACGTGATTAGTCCAAAACACGGTTGCTTCCATGCTTACTTACACTTAAACGCCGTTTCAAAACGCCGATCGTAAACTCACAAAACGGTGTATTTGTAAAAGTTGTTTGACCAGATTCAGGCTTTCTGGGGAAGTATAAACAGAACCACGATTGTAAAAGCGTTTAAATGACGTCATTTGGTACATGCTTCCGGTGAAATGAAAATCAATGGGGAAATACAGTTGCATTGCTCAATGGTCGCATGTTACCTCCATGGAATTACCTCTCATCCCCCTTGTTTTGCATGTGTTCCAATTTGAAATCACGATGAACATTGAGGGATTTACACCGAAAACCCCACTGGAACATGAGTTATAATGAGGAGACATTGCCAGATGCCCCAATAGCATAAACAAATAGATATTTTCTTATTTTGTATACTTAATATTCTTTAGTTTTCTTACTATTATCCTCACCATGGTGGAAATTAGATCGCTATATCAAGAAGCTCAATGCAATGACTAAAATAGTTGTTCGTTTATATAACAGTCGACGTACCTCCCCCATAACAACACTCAAAAAATAACTTTTGAAAAGGGCGCAGCCAATTTGACCTCGCTTTCCTGCTCAACGAAAATTACGATGCGAAGCCAGCTGGAGATCGTGATTTCGCCTCTGAAAAGTTCAGCACAAACAGCAGTCCCAGAACCACATTTACGATCGGCATTTTGAATCAACGTTTGAAAACGCTGATTCTGTCCGCGCAATGGAAGCATAAACACACCCTCAATATACAGGGATTACCTTGCTTTTTCTCTCCCATGAAAACATTTACGCCTTAGATCCTGAACAAAAATAAGCTAATCATTATACTCTCTAAATTGGCAATGGGATAGAAATATACATATAACTTAAAAATATGCATTTCTTTAAAGGTCAAGTCCACCCCAGTAAAATGTTGATTTGAATCAATAGAGAAATATCAGACAAGGACAATGCTGAAAATTTCATCAAAATCGGATGTAAAATAAGAAAGTTATGACATTTCAAAGTTTCGCTTATTTTTAACAAAATAGTTATATGAACGAGCCAGTTACATCCAAATGAGAGAGTCGATGTCACTCATTCACTATTTCTTTTGTTTTTTTATTGTTTGAATTATACAATATTTCAATTTTTACGAATTTGACGATTAGGACCTCCTTGCCTGAATCACAAAATGTTTAAATAATGGAATTCCACGTGTTAAGGGAGGAATGAAACTTCATTTCACATGACAATGATGAGAAAATAAAAATATTTCATATTTCATATAATAAAATACAAAAGAAAAAGTGAGCTATGTCATCAGTTGCTCATTTGTATACCGACCGAGATGTGCAATGAAATGAAGCGAAACTTTAAAATGCCATAACTTTCTTATTTTACATCTGATTTTGATGAAATTTTCAGTGTTACGCTTGTTAAATTTTTCTCTTTTTTTATTCAAGTTTTTGTTGGGGTGGAATTGTCCTTTAAGATAAACTGTCATAATTTCAATTCCTGTAATGATTCATGTTTATTTCCTTTCCTCCACAGTTTGTAAGAATTTACAATATAAATAACTGTTGCCAAGTTGAAGAGGGAAAACCCCTTCAACCTCTTTGAGTGGTTTTCTAATAATCAAGCCAAGATTTAACCCTAGTCAAAACTAGAATTTTAGACCAAACTTCTATGAAATGCTGGGTCTCATAATACTTCTTCCGTACTCATTGCAAAGAGAACGTACCAATAATTCAAAATTCATTTTATTTTTCCCATTTTCCAATTTTTCTCATTTCATGACACAGCTATTAAAATCTATTTGACAACTTTTGCTGTTGGACTATAATAATGTTTACTTGGTGATTGAGTAGACAACTGGCACTCCACAATAGTGTGGTCTAAGTTAACCCAGGTTTAACTAAACCATGGCTATAAGAACACTGCCCTGTGGGTCAATAGATGTATATTAAAAAAAGTGAAATACTTGAAACACCAATTGATAATATTTTTGTGCAGTTCATATATCTAACAGCACACACATGTATAGATGTACTGATGAAGCACAACAGACTGGCATCCTTGAGGGATGAGATTGCCTGTGATGAAAGATTTTGTTTCTTTCAGACTTTCAGGTCGGAACATCTCCAATCTTCTCCTCTAACTTCTTGAGTTGTTCGTTGGAGACGTCGTCTTGCTCATCTTCCACCTGCAAATTGGCAATAAAATTATTTTATTTTCAGGTTGAACAAAAAATTCTAATTCTGTTTGATATCATTATTGATCTTCTGGTACATGAATTAATAATTTCAGATAAAATGACTTTTGTTTCAGGGTATAAGTGCCATGGCAACCTAACCCAAATATAATTTTAAACCATTCCTTGATTTTTTGTACTTGAAAATTCATATGTACATGTATGATACTTGAAAGGGAATAATCCTTGCTTCTTTATTCAATTCCATATAATTTTAGGGGGGGAGTAAGAATTATATAACATATTTAATATAAATATAAATATCTAAACAAGTGGAATGCCTCTGGCCGTCTCACCTGCATCACGCAGTTCAATATAGCAGCAGTGCTGACTTTGAAAACTACTCTAACTCGCACAAGATGTTCAGTGATACATGGTTACTCTTACGTCCACTTTTTATGAACTAGACCAATAAACTTACAGAGATATGATGGTTATTCAACAAAAAAACCAAACATGGCCAAAGTTCATTGGCCTTACATGACCTTTGACCTTGATCATGTGACTTGAAATTTGCACAGGATGTTCAATGATACTTGATTACTCTTATGTCCAAGATTCATGAATCAGATCTATAAACTTTCAAAGTTATGATGGTAATTCAACAGTTACACCCAATTCGGCCAAAGTTCATTGACCTTTGACCTTGGTCATGTGACCTGAAATGCGCACAGGATGTTCAGTGATACTTGATTACTCTAATGTCCAAGTTTAACGAACTAGACCAATAAATTTTCAAAGTTATGATGGTAATTCAACAGATACCCCCAATTCGGCCAAAGTTCATTGACCCTAAATGACCTTTGACCTTAATCATGAGACCTGAAACTTGCACAAAATGTTCAGTGATGCTTGATTACTATTATGTCCATGTTTCATGAATCAGATCCATAAACTTTCAAAGTTATGATGGGAATTCAACAGATACCCCCAATTCGGCCAAAGTTCATTGACCCTAAATGACCTTTGACCTTGGTCATGTGACATAAAACTTACGCAGGATGTTCAGTGATAATTGATTAACCTTATGTCCAAGTTTCATGAACTAGGTCCATATATTTTCTAAGTTATGATGACATTTCAAAAACTTAACCTCAGGTTAATTAAGATTTCGATGATTCCTCCAACATGGTCTAAGTTCATTGACCCTAAATGACCTTTGACCTTGGTCATGTGACATGAAACTCTAATAGGATGTTCAGTAATACTTGATTAACCTTATGGCCAAGTTTCATGAACTAGGTCCATATACTTTCTAAGTTATGATGTCATTTCAAAAACTTAACCTCAGGTTAAGATTTGATGTTGACGCCGCCGTCGGAAAAGCGGCGCCTATAGTCTCACTCTGCTTCACAGGTGAGAGAATAAAAATGGAATGTAGCAAGAGTATGAATCTTACCGCTTCCACCGAGAGGACTTCCGGTACATAGAACTGCAACATGTTCTGGACGCCATGTTTGAGGGTTACGATAGAGCTAGGGCAGCTAGTACAGGCTCCTTGAAGCTTTAGCTTGACAACACCATCCTCAAAACCCTGCAAGGAGAAGGTGAGACAGAAAGCATAAAATAACGTACAGATGAAAGCATGTTATTTTGACGCAGCAAATTTATGGATATTTACAATGTTGTGACAAACAAAACACAATTGCTTTACCTGCTTGCTACAAAGAGTCAGAAATTTCAACCTGTGCATTATTTGTTACATGAAATGGGTTAGCAGTAAGAATTTCAAGTATCGAAAATGATATATGCATCATTAAAATTCATTGAGCTCAGAGGAGCAGTCACAATCTGATTTCCTTCCAGATTTGGGCCCACAACCATTTCATTGAAAGAAATTCAAAGAATTGTAACCAGTACACCGTGATTCTTCCATGTTTTATTTGTCATGTGACTGCTATGTCAGAACCTTTATTTCATTCTTTTACACTTCCCCATTTACAGTTCATTTTTTAATCTTTATTGTTTTTATTTGCCTTTTATTCCCAACTTTGCTTCTTCTTTCTTTTTCATTTCTCCCTGAAATTTAACGAAAAAGCAATTTCAATTTCTCACCATATAGACTATGTCCCCTCCATCTTCTTGTACAGTCGGTCTTATCCTCGTGTCAAGGAGTTCTTTGATCATCATCACCGTCTCATCGTCATCCTCTTGAATCTCTAAAGTAGGTCAAGGAAATATACACATTAATTTCTTAAGATCATCCACCAAAACCACTCTTAAACTCACTTCACTGGCTTCCTTTGAAACAGAGAATTATGTTCAAACTACTCTTGATTGTCTACATAACACTGAATAAACAGGCCAAAGATTATTAAGTAACTGTTTGAATCTGTATACAAACAATTCCGCAATTCAATAAATGGTAGCAGCAGTGCTGACTTTGAAAAAAATAAAATAATTACGGTATTTACAAAAAACACTAAACATGATAATAAAATACTGTTCATTAACCATAAATGACCTTTGACATTGATCATGTGACCTAAGACTTGTGCAAGATGAGCAGTAATACTTGATTACCCATACATGTATGTCCACGTTTCATGAACTGTATCCAGGAACTTTCAAAGTTATGATTGCAAATTAAGAAATACCCCTAGTCTAGGCAGAGGCTGCAGTTTTTTGCCTTTGCGAGTCTGAAGCTGTTTAATACACGAAACGTCGGCAATGCGTCTGATGCAGAAGACTATACATACATTTTTATTGACTATGATTCGATGCAAATTATTCATTACGAAAAACTGCCACCGGACAGTCTTCGATAAAAAACAACAAGAACTAATGCGAGATCAAAGTGTATAGGCAGTGGCTGCTTTGCCACTGTGACTAGTCTTTCGCATCAGACGTATGGTCGACAATTTGCGTAACAGCGTCAGTCTAGCAAAGGCAAAGGAAATACCTGCAGCCTTTGACTAGGTTATAGGCTAGGTCTACCTGAGGACCTACCTGTGTCTGCTGGTGCTGTTTCATCTGTAAGGATAGGAACTCCAGAGGCGAAGAAGTCCATGACGGTGGCGTAGATCTCTGGCTTTAATACCCTCCAGTCGACATTATCGTCATCCATCTTCGTGACAGTGATGAAATCGGGTCCAAAGAAGACACTTTGTATGCCTTCTATCCTGAATAATTGCCTTAAGAGGAAGATAAAAAAAATATTACGTTATATGGTATTATGGTAAAGGTTTTTATATATACAGAGATGCTAACTGATAGCTCAAAAAAATCCTGAAAACCCAGGCCGGGGTCCAGGGGCCCGCCCAGGGCCCCTGGCGGGGTCAAGGGCGAAGCCCCCTGAAGCTGGAACGTTTTCTTATTCTTTAGAGGGCTGAATCATTAATCTACAGTAGTACATAACAAATAATTAATGACATAATAAACTTCATATCATAGGCAAGAAAGGTGCTAAAAAAAAAAAAATCATGTAACCCGTACTCATTACGGTACGGGTCAACCTGCTGCGGGTTAATATGCTGCGGCCAATGGGTGCGACTCGGGACGGGTGTATGTAGCAGCTGGGGTGCCCTTTTTCACTCTCTGTACTCATCAACAAGACAATCCTATACTATTGAAAATCCATAAATCACAATTTCTATCAAAATGATGGATAGTTCACACATATGAATTGATGAATACGCACCAGAGAACACATATTTCATGGTAGCAAATAGGTTTTCAGCTGAAATCCCGCGGCAGACAACCAATCACTCACGCAGCAGCAGGCAATTGCAGCCACACCGGGCCGTGCTTCGAGCGGTTCTACCGGGCGATCGCCCGAATGGATAGCGCTGACACCCGTATCCCTGCAGGGTATAGAGCGGCGTTTGCAACTGCTACAATGTATTGCTCGCGCGTACTGTGCAAGTACAGTACCAGCTAAACTTCATGCTGCGCACAACGCTAATAATTTTCCGTCTGCGCAAATTGGCCATCCAAAATTGAAATTGCGCTCTCCGTAGCGAACTCCGTGACAAGATTTGGAGGGGAAATTTTTACGGATTTCACTTTGACAATCGATTTTTTTCCCGGAATATTTTTCAGCAAAGGAAAAAATCCGGAATTCCGGAAAAATCCGGAAAATTAGCAACTCTGTATATAAATTTGTATACATTGCAATATTTCAATAAATGTTAGGATCATTTGTTTCATTTTACGTGTACACAATTTTATTTTACCTTTAATTTTCTTCGTCTCTGTGTCATTGGTAATTTTATTGAATTAAGTTCTGTACAATATGTAATTTCATTGACATGCACGTTTTTCTGGGGGGTAGTTGTTCTTTTGCACAGCTCCTTTGTAATCCAGCCTAGTAGCTGGATAGGGCTTTTACCATCAACAAATGAATCAAATAAATAAATCACACTAGCCAGTATTATGTACTATTATAATACTATAACTAAACACACATGTAATGTGATTCTTGTACAACAGATGCTAAACTTAGGACATTGGCACTCAGGAATTAAAATCTGTCTGTGAAAGTTAACAATGATAATAATAGGCATTTATATAGCACTATCTATCTAGAAATATTCTATTCCGAGGCCCGTGGTTATTATTATTATTACCCCAGCTTTAGCTCGAGCTGCCTTTCAGCACTCATGCATTCAAGGAATTAATCCTGCCAGGTACCCATTCACTTCACCTGGGTTGGGTGCAGCACAATGTGGATGAATTTTTCAAAGTCAGAAGACTAATCCACTGGGCCACAACGCTCCACAAAGTTAAACCAGAGTTCAAAATATATAGGCCTGCAGTTTTGACACAGATGAAGTTTGCAATGATTTAGTATTTACCTGGCTAGAGGAGACCCATGGGCGTTCATAGCGCTGGGGAAGTCCTTGGTGCCCGTTCCCAACACCTCAACGCCTGGTAAGAACTTGAGACTATTTGGGTTGGGTGTGTCTTGGGTCTGTATGAACATTGTACGGGCTGGGACAAGGAAGAAGATTATTCAAGATTTTGACATTATTCTGTTGGTCCACGCAAGCACGCATACATTTATACAAACAGAGAAGTATGCAATCCAGCTTTAGAAAAATGTAGAAATGATGAACGCTGATGGGAAATACCGGTAGGCACAATGTGAAAGTTGATTGTAGTTTGAATTCTGATTATCTACATTCAAAATGTACATTTTAAAGTGTTTTAATCTACATTCAATCACAAGGAATAAAACAAATACTGTCTCATATTATTTCAAAAATTACCCCCCTAATTCTACACCTTCAATTTATCTCTCCATTTCTACTTCAATTGCTATATCCACAATTAATAGAATAATTCATTCAACATTTTAGCCATTCATGTGAGCATTTCATACAAGGATTTAGATGTTTTATTCAGCAGAAAAACAAATCCTGGCAGTTATCATACAGTCCGACCTCTCTTATCAGGACACACTGGGACCAGCACCAATCCAGATAATGGATTTTTTTATTCGGATCTGGGAGACCCCATATTAAATACACGCAGCTGCCTCCCGAAAGGTAGCTACACGTAACCTATTTTAGTGGGTGAACACAAACAGTATTTCACTGCTGTCAGACTCTTCTATACAATGCTTCCTGCTCTTAATTGTTCTTGAATCTATTACTATTATTTGTACTTTTTCTCTTTCGTTCTTTCTTTCACTGCACCTTGGGTACTCTGCCAAGTGGATTTGGCACATTACAAATCACATATATTATTATTATTAAAGTAAATGACACTCACCATGTTGAACCTGGGGGTGTATAGCATACTTGTTTGCTGTATCTCTCAAAAGCTGCTTTCTACATGGCCCTGTTCTTGACGAAGCAGCTACCTGATTGGTCGATAGGACATGGTGAGCTCGAGATGAGGGTCTAAGGGAAAAATATGACAGAATGATTTCTTCTGGGAGGGAAAGGAGATACAGTATTAATGAGTAAGGGTCAAGTCAACCTCAACTAAATATATAACTGTCGAACCAAAGACCATGGGTTCGAGTCCATCCCGGGCAGATGACTGACGCCAGTGCATTGTATGTAAGCGTCTCTCCCCGGTTCCATAGATGCAGGTCATGTTACAGTGGAAAATACTCTGTCCCTCGGATAAGACGTTAAATGTCGGCCCCGTGTTGAGGAGAGTCACCACCTTTGCACGTAAAGAACCCACTGCACTATTTGTATAAGAGTAGGGGGGAAACCCTGGTGTAGTGGTCCACCTGCAATCCCCCAGTTTTATCGGGAGAAGACACCTGCGGGTCACAGGCATAGGTGATGTCAAACGAAAAATACTAATAATCATATTATATTTGTAACAAACATAATGCTGAGAATTTAATACCAATTGTATTAAGAATAAGTAAATTAAGACGTCTAAAATTTTCACTTTATTTTGACAAAACAGTTCTGACCTTTATGCAAATGAGAACTTTAATGATGTCACACATTCACTATTTGTTTTTTTATTTCATTATTTTATGCAGATTTGACAAGGAAGCTCATCATTTATTCACAATCAAACCTTTTCGGTTAGAAAAATGTCAATTTTAAATGTTCAGTGAGGGAGCAAACCTAGTTGCACACTTTTATGAAGAAAAGAAATCAAACATTTCATGTAATAAAATACCAAAATAGTGAGTGGGTGATGCCATATAAATCACAACTTTCATTGTAGACATTACAAGAAAGGCAATTGTTATTGGTTCCCTCAAATGCATATGAATAATGTGCATACAGGTACACCATCAACTCTTTTGTGAAATTTAACATAACTTTCTTACTTCACATCTAATTTTCAGGATAAATTTATAATGCTTGTTTCATTTTTTCTCTTCGTTCATTTTTTCTCATTTTCAATAAGCCAATATGAGCTTTTTATTATCACCCACTGATATGTTTCGAATATTGCATTATATTAATTTGTATTGTTATTTTTTTATTGAATTTAATCTAATTTAATACATCTTTTTCCTAATAGAACCAAAGCTTATTCACTCTTTGATCAAAGTGTTGTGATGCTTGGGAGACCAATTTTCTTTCTTTACATTTCTGCTTTAAGAGATTCGTTAGCAGCAATGTGACTGACACACAAATTTGCTCACACAAGTACAAGTACCCTTTTAAAATGGGCTTCTAATGTAACCCAAATCAATATATAATTTTGATTAGGAACAACTGTCATTTTGTATTTTGCATTGTGAATTTGGCATTGTGAATTCTCCAGTTAAGAAGCATGAGCCTCCGCTCAGCTCAGCCTCAGGGGTGGTATTCTGAGGTCATTTTATCTTTAAAATATTTCATTTTTTCTCTTAAAATGAAATGGGTATTTCGAGATGACATTTTATCTCTGAGATAAAATTTACAATTTTATCTCGCATATAAATTTTATCCTACGTAACTAGATGATACGCAACAGAACAGTGCCTGCGTAGACATACCCATTGCGTATCTGGGTATTGCAAGGCGGATGATGTGCTTGCGCCCCAGTTACTTTGAAGAAAAAATAAAATAAACTTGAAAGAGGGTAGGGGCTATTTTATCTCCGCGACGTTGATTCACCAATATTTCTAGGTGAATTAACCCCAAATGTTGAAGTGAAAATGAATAAAAATTACATATCTATTGAGAATAACACCTTAACGCTATTCCTGTACAACCAGAAATTAGAAGACTAATATTGTCTTTGAAATGATGGTTCATATGATGCGACAGAGACTTCGAAAAAGATGAGAGTATTGTTCTTTTTGTTAAAAAGAAATCTTTGTAAAGACGCGCAAGCGTATAGTGCAAGCGTATTTTGAAGTCAATAAATTGACGCAATCTGTCCCCTTTGCCACACCTCCTGGCGGAATGGACTTCAATTGGTTGAGTGACACGAGAGAGCTATAAAAGCGCGTTTCTAATTGTAGCGATCGCAACGGGTTCGCGTTTAACACATTTCCTATTCTGCCAACACACAAAATGGGCAAAATTCATTGAGCCAGTGTATCAACATTTCAAATCCTTTTTTCATAAAATGTTACGATCTTTTTCTATTATATCTAAACTTCTTATTTCTAGTCAATTTACTCACATTTGCATCGCCAAAATGTTGTTTTTAAGGCCGTTTTCGAGAGCACCACCTGTCCGTCGTCGCACGATGGAAGTCGCCATTTTGGAAAATATGACTCAAGAACCGGGTTAATCTTGCAAGTTACTTTTACTTGTTGACACCCTCTAGGGGCATCAAATAACCATGTGTTATGTATCATTAAAATCGGCAGACTTTCTTCTACAAGTTAGTGACGATTTCAGTTCAATGTTGGCAATGTTTTTCGTTACAAAAAGGAGTTTTTTGGACACTTAAGGTAAATCGTGTTTCTATTTTCTTACTTCAAAGCCGTATAAACAGAAAATTTCCCAGGGAACAGTCAAATATCAGATATAAATTAATTCTTTGAAGTGTATTTGTATCAGAAAATCTAATTTTGATGTATAAGAATGTGTCGCATAGCTGCGCAAGAGGCGAATGCAAGCCCATGTTGTGCCGCCTAGAGTGTGATTTTGGTGCCATGGCTGACCGAAAGGAGTGAGTGGGCGTGGTGGCCGTGGGTGTGGTACTTGATGCATGTATGTTATTGTTAAACCCATTGAAATTAGTTGTAGGTGATAAGTTGTGCATTTGATTTCTGCATGAATTATGTGTATTGATGATAAATTAATGATAATTTCAACTTAATATTTCAAGAAAAAAAAAAAAAACAGGTGGGAATTAAAGCATGTTTAATTCGTCTCATTTTTTTTCATGGTGTACAGGCGCAGACCATGCATTGACTGCTGCCTGGTACTGGTATTAAAATGAATAGATACATGACTATATCTATATTCTGTTGTTTTGTGTCATCATATCAATAAGCTGTCTCATCAATTCACATGATGTACACAATAATGGGTCCCTGTTTTATTATGTTTACTAGGAGGGAGATTATTTTGTAAATGTGATTTTAAATGTAGTAGAAATTCAGATGTCAGAGACTTGCTTTTTAACTTTATATATTCCAATATATTTAATGTTAATATATTCTATAATTCTAAGCAGTGGAGTACATTTCTAGCTACTGTTGCAGCTCCAGCTGTCTGATCTCGCATTCTCAGATCTGCAAACAAAAAGAGACATCATGGTAATTATACAGAATACAGAGTGAACATGGACAAACAGAAAGAAAAAAAAATTTACTTGCAAAACTTAATTTTCTACTTTTGAATGATATAAATCTTACAGATACCGGGAAGTATAGTGGGACATTCATTTTTATTTTCTGATTAAAGTCTGTTGAGGAATGAGACCCCCAAGAGTTGATTAATTTTTTTTAACAACGCAAAGCGTCCCATGCACTTCTCTTGTCTTATTCTAATTTGTTATCTTTCTTCTTGTATACTATATTTTCACAAATAGAAGCTGTTTGAATAAGAAAAATATGAAGGTAACACAGCCATGCTCTACAAGATCACCTCTTGTGTTGCATTTTAGTCAAATTAACTTAGTAACCTACATGAAAAAAAAGTATGGAAGTTTCTTAGATCTACAAGTACCTGTAGATCTGCCACCCAATGGGTACTTGTCTTGGGTGGCAGAAAAGTTCTGCGCATAGCGTCCCTTTAAGAGGCCATATCTTCAGTTATGGTGCTCCAATTGTAATTTGGTCTTCACCATTGAATTTGTCTTGAAAAAACCTTTCAAGTGATGTATAATTTGTCTGTATTTTAAAAAAAAAATCATGTAATATACATGTAGCTACTAATTGGATATAATATTGATGAAAAAGTAGGTGTGTCTTACAGAGATAAAATGAAGATAAAATTGTTCTCAGAATACCAATTCGGAGAGATTTTACGGGTATTTTATCGCACTGATTTTAACGGAGATAAAATATTTTATTTTATCTGAGATAAAATGGATCTCAGAATACCACCCCAGGTCGCTATCCGTGGGGGTTATGACAAGTGCAAAAATACCATTTGACATAAAACTAAACACCCCAGCCGCGCAGCCCCCCCCCCCATGAACACACACACCACAAGGCAGTAATGAGAGGCAGTTCACTCCGGAGACAAGAGCTTTTGCTTTGTCTTTCACGCAGGACCGGCTCAGCTCAGGTGCCATATCATGTGAACTGAAGCCATTCTAAAGTCACAAATAACAAACTCCGACAACAACGTGTGGGACTGTAGAGTGTAGGCCGAAGTGGAGGGCATATTCCGTAATCTGTTTAGAGCTATAAAATCGAATCACATAGCAAGAATAGACTCTTGTTTCAACTATACCTGATATAAGGTGCTAAAACTGCATTGACCCGGACGATTTTAGAAAGAGGTCGCTGAAAAGACATTTTATCTGCATTTGTGTGTGTCCCTGGCAAGGCAAAAATCGACGAGATTACGCAATCAACAACGATAATATTCTCTTGATGACGTCATGACAAGATCAAAAAGAAAAGATGAAGGAAAATATAGATTGAAGTACATGATAAAAGTTTTCAAAATATATAGCTACTTTCACGTTAAATGACTCGGCGCTCCCAGATTCTTGTAGCAATCTTGCCCTAAGGCCTAACCCATGTTCTGCCCCTCTTTTTTATTTATTTATTTATTTATTTATATTTATTCATTTATTCATTCATTCATTCATTTATTCATTCATTTATTCATTTATGCATTTATTTATTTACTTATTTATTCATTCAGTTTTATTCACTTATTTCTTTGTTTACTTATTTACTTATATATTTATTTATTTATTTGTTTATTTTGGCTGAATATAAGCCACTATACATGCAGGATGTCAAATTATTATAATATTTGTGAGATCGCATAGGGCATAAAAATTAACTGAAAATGTAAATGCGCATAGGCCTATAATCCAGTTAAAGAAAGATCATAAAAATTGTATTTTCAGTAACAAACATGAAAACCTTTTTTTCATTTCATTTATTTCATGTTCAACAAAATACAATGCATGTTTGATTTGTATCTGTTTATAATGTGAATGATGGAAATGAAAATAAAAATTTGAAGTTGAAAAAAATAAACCAAGTATGCAATCGTAAGAAGTCAATGCCATAAACAATATAAGGTCAGTAATCAACATGACCACCCCAATATATTAGTGGGGGAGATCACTGGTTCTGACACCTAAACAGCCCCCCCCCCCCCCCCCCACCAACCATTCTCCTCCAGTATCCCGGAACAACAACAAAACAAATCACCCGAGAATTTTCAAATTAAGGAAGAATGATGATCATTGAAACTGCCACGTACAGTGACGATACATTTTTGCATCCGGGTTGACTCGATTCCATTGCACGTTGTCCCTTCGTCATATGCTGACATCATAGGCCTACAGATTCCTTTAAACCTGAATCGATCAATTCTATTTGCCAATTTCTTCATCATTTTTTATTTTATTTTTAGAATTCTTATTTCACAAAACAATTCCTTATTAAAGTAGCATATATATCACCGCAACCATGAAATAGGCAGTATAAAAACAATCTTGTCGATAGGAATTATAGTATAGGTCGTGAATGATAGGAATATTATTTTCCCCGAACTTTCCCGGAAAATTAAAATCATGTCGTATAGACTTTACCTTTCGGATTTTGTATCCTGGTTCCTTCTCGGAAATATTAAAGATTTATCGATGACATTTGACTAGATATGGCTTATCGCAGGGACTACTTCGACTATACAGTCATTGTTTTATATACGATCACCTAAAATAATGATTACATAATCATAGTGAAAATAAACTACGATCATGATATAGGAAACATTTACATTCTGTTGTATTTTATATCCTGTTTAAATAACTATTTGGAATATATCGTGGAATATACTGTGGATATCGCGAAATATATATTGGGATATACCGTGGAATATTACTGTGGAATATATCGCGAAATATATATACCGTGGAATATATACTGAGGTTCGAATATATCACGAATTATATATTGGAATGTACCGTGGAATATACAGAAAGTGGAATGTAAATCATCAAGGAAGTTAGACCAATATATTCCAAAATAATTTTAAGGTAAGATTAACCTGTGAGTAATTTTCCCCATTTTGTTCAATTTCATCGGTCTTCGCCATTCTTCGTCATCATTACTCCTCATATTGTGATCTTCTTCATTACCGCCACCGCCACCACCACCATCATCATCATCGTCACCAAGATCATCATCACAATAATTATCATCATCATCGATCACCACCACCACCCCCACACCATCATCATCATTACCAATTAATAACTATCATCATCATTATCATCATCGTGCACCATCACCATCATCACCATCATCATCATCACCATCATCACCATCATCATCGTCATCACCATCATTATCATCATCATCGTCGTCGTTGTCACCAACTTCATCATTACCATTATTATCATCATTATCATCATCACCATCATCATCATCATAATCATCACCATCATCATCATCATCATCACGATCATCATCGTCACCATCATCATCACATCATCATAATTATCACCATGACCACCATCATCAATCATCACCATTGTAATCATCATAATCACAGAGTCCATGAAATATAATGTCACATTTCTAGTTCACATGAAAATGTGAAATGCTTTCATAATAATTGTTATTGTCATGACCAAGTCTAGTTTTAAAAAAAGGTTTTATCAATAAAAGACACAAAAGGTCCGTCACGCTAACAACAAGTTATTTTAAACCTTCAAACAAATGTCAAAACTTTTTGAAATTGTTTTAATTTTTAACAACTTTTATAAAATTGTGAATAATTTGTTTAAAACTTTAAAATTAGTAAGAGTTATTGACATAAAAAACGTCCTTAAAATTTGAACCAGCGGTTTATAGAGTGATGGAAGCTCAGATACAAAACATGCAGCGTTCGGTATAAATTATTCATCAATTATTCAAAACGATAATTTTCGAGTAAAAAGTATGTATCCTACTTATTAATTGGCATGACGTTGGTTTAATTCTCCATAACATTTAGTCCGTTTTTATCAATGCATATGACGTTGCCAGAATATATAGCAAATTTTAGAATTGTGTATAATTCCTATTTTTACCACAGTACGTAATCCTAATACTAGAAACACTTAAAAAGGCCTACCAAAGTCTATTCATAGAAAGATGGATGAGGGCCGGAGGAGTTTGGGAGAAAGCAGGGGGGGGGGCTTGAGGTTGAAATACATTGGGACGGTGCATTATTATGATATATAAATGTAGCTATCTATACATGTCCATGCACGCATTTGATTTGCCAATAATTGTGTTTGATCTCATCAGATATCATGGTTATAAAGTACAATGTGTGAAAACAAATTACCAATATAGCAGTACAAGCCTAATGCATATTCATAAATGACATATCTCGCATTATATGCATATTCTTTTAATTCATATCAATTTAATGAGACTGACAAATGAAATAGCCTTATCGATAAGGAAATATATCACATTTCAGACAATCTAAAAAGTTGATATTTAGAGAAGAAAAATGTTTTTTGTACGGGCGGGCTATAATCATGTCCATTAGGCAATCGCTTAATTTGTGAGTATCCATATATTGGCAACTGTCATAGCTATGGGGGAAGCCCCGCTAAACATTTCGCAATCGCATTTTGTGGACATAGTGGTTAACTCTTTACATGTCACAATTAAGAGATCTCTATGGTGTGTTTTGTGCCATCAAAAATTGATCGAAATACAAATATCTTAATGTCCCTTGTATTAAATTAGTTATTCAAATCTGTTGCCAAATATTAGATTTTTTACAGTTATTATTTCGAAATTTTCCTGGAAATTTTGGCGGTTTCAGTTGAGGTTTTGAAATGGCGAAATAGCTTTCCCGTTACGTCATTGGTCATTGAACCGGGTTCGCTTTGTTAGTATATAATCAGATATTGCAAAATTCTACGGGAATATACTTTCCTATTTCACGTTGTCGTATAGGAACCATGGCTTTACAGGGTTAATTTTGGATTTCATTCATTTTATGGAAAGTATACTGACAATGCAACAAAACATCCTCATGCAAGCAATGATTCGGGTAAGAAATATTTGCATTAATGCTCATTGATCATGCATGTGAATTTTTATTCCCGAAATTTGCCGACAGAAACTTTGCCCTGTCGCGCCTGCATGCATATATAGGCCTATTGGCCAAAGTCGGAAATCATTCCAAATATTTTCCTTTCATACTTTGTCGTAATCGTATGGTTAGTCATTCGACCATGGAACATTCGTTTATTGATATCACGATTGATATAAAAAAAATTAGGACTGACAAATCATGTTAATGATCGAAATGATATATACTCAAGTCAAGCCTCGTCATATGGCCTATAATACCCTATAAATATTTACAAAATTAATTGCATTCCAGTTAACATTTAAAAAATGATTACCTAATTTTGGTTTGCCATGACGATTGGCTCTGTACGTTTGCCACTATAATCAGTTCCCTATCGTCATTATTGATAATTACTTCTGAGGGTCATAAATTATAATGACTCTTCCTAGCTTTGAAATGCTGTCATGTTTACATCAATATAATTTGGGCACCCTATAATCATTTTTCTGAGTGAAGAAGGACATTAAGATTCTTTGAGTTGATTTGATATATTTTTTTCAATACTCACTGCGCGGGAAGAAAAGAATTAGTTTTTGAATTGGTTAAAACTTTCACATCACAAACACTTGAAATATTAAATCAGATCATTAAAAAAACTCTTTAAAATATGATAAATTTCGTAAACATGATAAAGACATGACGTGTCACACTGCCCATGAATCAGCAATGGGTTTTCTTAAAGTAAGATCTTCGAAACATAATCGGGAACAATTAGGCTTACAAAGTAATCTGCAAAATCTTCGGCGACCGTTCATGGGAGTCACAACCGTTTGACTTTAGACAAGTCGCAGTTTCATTATTCTGTATTTAATTAATTCATTTAATCAGAAGTAGATTGTCGATAGAGATCCGGTCAAACGAGATTCTCGCTTATTCGCTTTTTTAATGTCAGTATCACTGTTTTTATGAACGTTCTAAAATCTACATTTTTTATAACAACTTTACCAGTCTGCCAGTACATGACATTGATGTCAACTTGTTCGAGATGGCGCTCTTTTTCCCTTGATAATGGCGTGATCATGTCCTTCTTTATATTCATTGCTTTTTTACAGAATGTTCTAGAAAAGTAATGTTTACGGAAAATTTTGCGATTTTCATGAAATGTTCACGGAACAAATGATTTATGGTCAAAGGCGCGGGGCCAGGGTATTTTGATGTGGGTGTGGGGGAGGGGCAAGACAATCGACCTAATGTGACGTCATTTTCCCTTCAAAATGGAAATAAAGGTCTATAGCAGTACTGGTCTATAGCCTTATATTATATGTAGAGACATGGAGTTGACGCCCCCTCCTTTTTTTAATATACACTAAATTCCATTTCTCCCTCCTTTTCTCTTTTCTGTCACTCAAAAAAAAAAAGGATGATGTATAGTGTTAAAGGACAAGTCCACCCCAACAAAAAGCTGATTTGAATAGAAAGGGAAAATTAAAACAAGCATAACACTGAAAGTTTCATCAAAATCGGAAGTAAAAAAAAGTTATATGTTAAAGTTTCGCTTAATTTCACGAAACAGTTGTATGCACATCCTGTTCGGTATGCAAATGAGGAGACCGATGACATCACCCACTATTTCTTTTGTATATAAATGTATAATATGAAATATGAAATACACTCAGCAAAAAAAAAGTTCTTGGACACTTGAAAAAGTTAAATTATTCCATACAGATATTTGATTAAAAGCAAATTATTGCATGTCAACATGAACAGAAAATATTCCTCTTCCAGTATGACATGACATTTTCATGTGAACAGTCATGCATAGATGGTTAAATGCCTTAAACAATAGCAATGTCAATAAAAGAAAATTGCAAGAAATGGATCAGTCAGTGCATGGCGGGTTACAGGCATGAAACAATAGCAATGTTAGTAAAAAGGAAATTGCAAGAAGACGATCAGTCATTCTTTCAGTTGTGAAAGTTTTTGTGGCATTAATATCAATTAAACGATAAAAGCAAACTTGGAGTCAAATACCACTCTAAAAGAGAGGAGAAAAATATCCACCTTGGATGCATCACTATTCCACTGGAATTTGAAGTCAAAGTTAGTCGATGAATTTCAGATCCGAGAGTTGGTGCAGTGCAAGCATCCTTATCCTCCTATCTTCTGCAGGGGTGGTGGCCCTAGGTCGACCATCCCTAACTTCATCAGTAGCCAAATACCGCGGTTCAAATTTGAAATTGTTGTTGGTGGAACTTGGGAATATCGAGCCACTCGTCTAAATGACTGCCCAGACTGCATTCCTATTGCTCCAGCACGCGCTCTGCTTGGAAAGCATTATCTTGAAAGTGAGGGTCCAAATGATCCATCTCATGCATCTCATGATGCATCCCTAAGCATTTGATTCAAATGTTGAAATTGTTGAATGTATATGCCTACAGGATGGCCATGATCATTAGCATTTGATTGGCCAATTTCTTGCAATTTTTATTTAACTGACATTGCTATTGTTTAAAGCATGGACCTTGTAGGTCCATGTTTAAAGCATTTGACCACCCATGCATGACTGTTCACATGAAAATGTCATGTCATACTGGAAGAGGAATATTGTCTCATTTATAGACATACAATAATTTGACTTTAATCAAATATCTATATGGAATATTTTAACTTTTATAACTGTCCAAGAACTTTTTTTTGCCGAATGTGTTTTGATTTTCTAGTCATTGACATGTGAAACTAAGTTTCATTCCTCCCTGAACACGTGGAATTCCATTATTGTAACATTTTGTGGTTCAGGCAAGGAGGTCCTAATTGTCAAATTCGTAAAAAATTAAATATTGTATAATTCAAATAATTCGGGGAAAAAAGAAATAGTGAGTGAGTGACATCGACTTTCTCATTTGCATACCACCGAGTTGAGCATAGAAATGTCTTGAGAATATAAGCGAAACTTTAAAGTTTTTCTATGTTTATATCAACTGTTTTCTAGGGTAGACTTGACCGAGTACACAGAAAGTCAGTTTTATCATTCATTACATTGTCGTAATCAAAATGTTGCATCTATAGGGTCAGGAGTTTGAGAAAGTTTGGATACGTTAGGAGAACGTTTCGTGAAAGTTAATTTGATTGGCAAATGTCTAATTATATTGTTTCTTTCATGAAAAGCTTCCAAGTACTACAAATATAATATTGATATCTATTTAATGATATTATGCATAATAGCATAAAGCGCCGATTATCTAAAGTTGCCTATCCAATGGCGCACTACCCCTTGCTTTAGCTCCAACTGCTTAAGGTGTTTAGTGCATTCAAAGAATTAATCCTCCCGGGTACCCATTCATTTCACCTGGGTCGAGTGCAGCACAATATGGCTAAGTATCTTGCTGAAGGAAAACGCGACATGGCTAGGATTTGAACCCACGACCCTCTGATTGAAAGACATTAGACGACGTGGCGACGTCCCCACATTTTCTCTTTGCCTGAATACATAACCCAGTAAACTGTTATGCCCGTATTCTGAAGTCGGGTTTAATTTAAACTCTGGTTTTAAGTTGTGGTTTAACTATAGAAAGCCAGTTGTTACATAAATCTCTAACAATATAGGTTCAATGTATCAGCTCATTTCATAATGACCTCAAATATTTTGTTGAGAGCTAACAGTTACTGGGCGGGAAATTTTCAAAATTTAAAGCCAAAAATTCTGTTTTGGAGCACTTTACAGTTCCATTAGGACCAAGAATGCTTATGACAACATTTATTATACATTTTTTCAGTTTCAAAATTCTTGGGGGTTGGGCAACGATCCTGACTGTGGGCAAATGCCTCCTTCCCGCCTGGGTGCCGCCACTGTTGGTTTTATGGACTTAAAGGGTATATACCTGAGGTTGTCATGTACGGGCGGCGCTGCACACCACGCTTGTTCAAACTGGTTTTCCCCAGTGGTTTTCCCCCTATGTGTTCATCCTACCAGTCCACCACTATTCACATATTGAAAAATCTAACCTCCTTATATATCCCCTTGTTTTATAATTAACTGAACAACGCATATTGCATCACATCTGCACTTCAAATGCGACAGAAACTGGAACTTAATAATGTAGTATATCGCCTGCGTGCTGAACCATCGTATATATAGGTGAGTACTAACTCCTGCCGCTTCACCGTCAAGTGAAATTGAGAAGATTATGCTTTAACAATACTATATAGCCCTGGATTTCCAATATATCTTATTTGGTCAACATTTTGTTTTTGATATTCCGATATAAAATTTGATATTTTAAGCACGTTTTTAAATAAGTAAATAACATGCAGTGTATCTCAACCAATGAGAGTGCGAAGCGCGAGCTATATTGTCCCGAAAGAGAGAACATTTTTGAAAGCACTGTTTAACATGATTGTATGAGATTGTGTATCTGATTTGCTTTCTTCCTTCATGTTTTCCCTCTTTCCCTTTTGCTCCATTTATTCTCTCCCATTTCATTACATTTTTCGTAAACATTAATAATTCATACAATCATACATCAATTTGTAATGAAAAATATGTACATGTTCCCTGCATTTCCCGACGGGATTGCAGTTTTACCGACGATTACACTGAGTGACATTCACTGACGTAAATCCGTGTTGATGGGTGGGGGGATGACTGAAATATTTTGGCATTTTTTGGCATTTTTTGCAAGGAATTGTCATTGATAAGTGGCGTACCGTGGGTCACGGCATGGGGGGGGGGGCACCAGCACAATTTTTGAATCACTGAGTGAGCGCGCTCATTTGCCAGTTATACTGACCTAATAGAGACATTTTAAGGACAATGTCATTAAACGGATATGTATCTCACTGATCTAATAATACGAGCGCGAAGCGCGAGCTGAAATTTTTATATATTCACACCTAAAAAGGGACATTATAATCAAATTTGTGTAATCATGATAGAAACCTGTCTCGCTTAACAATGCGAGCGCGAAGCTCGAGCTGAAATTTTCGTATATTTTGACCCCAAACAGCGAGATTGTAAGGAACCTATTTTACGAATCCACTAAGAGTATGCATATCTCACCATAGTCATCTAATGCGAGTGCCAAGCGCTTGCTGATTTTATTAGAATTACATCGGAACACATGAAACACTTTTTGTAGTCATTGCAATCATGATTATCATACGCATCTCACTAATCAAATATTGCGAGCGCGAGCTGAAAATTTAAATAATTCAGACCTGAAGTGGGGCATTCTAAGGTTTCTTTGTAGGAATTAACTAGGACCATACGTATATCATTAACCAAATGATGCGAGCGCGAAGCGCGAGCTGAACATTTTTGATATATTCAGATCAGAAGAAGGGACATTTTAAAGGTCAAGTCCGCCTCAGAAAAATGTTTTTTTGAATCAATAGAGAATCAATAGAAAAAAATCAGACAAGCACAATGCTGAAATTTTTATCAAAATCGGATGTAAAATAAGAAAATTATGACATTTCAAAGTTTCGCTTATTTTTAACAAAATAGTTATATGAACAAGCCAGTTACATCCAAATGAGAGAGTCTATGATGTCACTCACCCACTGTTTCTTTTGTTTTTTATTGTTTGAATTATACAATATTTCAATTTTACGAATTTGACGATTAGGACCTCCTTGCCTGAAGCACAAAATGTTAAAATAATGGCCGGAATTCCACGTGTTCAAGGAGGAATAAAACTTCTTTTCACATGTCAATGACGAGAAAATAAAAATATTTCATACAAAAGAAATAGTGAGTGAGTTATGTCATCAGTTCCTCATTTGCATACCGACCAAGATGTGCATATAACTGTTTTGTAAAATGAAGCGAAACTTCTTATTTTACATCCGATTTTGATGAAATTTTCAGTGTTATGCTTGTTGAATTTTTCTCTTTTTATTCAAGTCAAGTTTTTGTTGGGGTGGACTTGTCCTTTAAGGAAAGATTTTAGGGATTCATGAAGAGCAGACATATCTCACCAATCCACGCGAACGTAATCATGGACAGGAAACATATATACGAAGACCTTAACATGGGGCAATCACTTTTTGAGTCATGAAAAAGAATCATATTTCACTACAAAAAACAATGATTACTCAAGTGCTAGGAAATATATTTGGTTTATTTGATAACGGGATGTTTAAGTGTATAACAGGATTATATATCTCGTTAAACAGACTATGTGAGCACCAGGAACAATGAAGACGTAGGCCTTGGGCAAATTGTTTCATAAGTTATGATAAAAAATGTTTCTTATGTAATGTAACATAACATAATTATATTATAATACAACATTATAATGAATAATAGTTTCATCTTTCCCACTATGTTTCTATTCTTTCTCCCTCTTTTCTCCTTTTCCCCTTTCCCCTTTCCCCGTTTTTTTTTTTTTTTTTTTGGGGGGACACGTGCCCCCCGTAGTTACGCCACTGTATGGCCACACGGCAAATACCCCTCCAGTGGCGTAGACAGGTCCTTAGACCTGGGGGGATGATCCCACATATATATATATAATTAATATATAAATATAAAGAATGAAGGAGATAACGTACTCGATAAAAACAAAATATCATGGGCCAAAGCAGACGAGTTAAAGATAACAAAATAACACGATCTGCCTCATGGATTATCTCGTGTGTCTTTTAATCACTTTGCTTTCAGCAATAAACAGGGCATCCAGTAATAAACAAACTTCCTTGCACATTTTTCATGGCAGTAATCTTTTGTTTGATTAATGACAATGAGTAAAGATGATCATAAGAGAAATGTCATTTGTCGGATGTCAGTCCTGCTAAACATGATCTAGAATAACTAGTATTCCTTATTTTACTAGTATAGTAGTATACTCTTTTAAAAGTAGCGATATTGTTAATGATCAAACGAATGAATCAACAACTAAAGGAATAAACAAATAAACAGCCAAATAACTAAAAAAAATATCAATTACAATTATAGTAATAGGGGTAAAATAAAAAAAAGCTCAACATTATATTTCTTATCCACGTGCAGATATGCGGACACTAAAATGATAAGCACACTCTGTTTAAAATTACCATGATTACAAAGGCTTGATTGAATTAAGTATGGAAATGAAATAAACCTTACCGGGTTGTCGGAAGTAAACTGTATAGATAGTAACCTGTTATAATTTCGATTCATTTCTTATTATGTACCTTGTTATGATGATTATGATAAAAACATAGGTAAGGAAATGTAACAGTTTATAACCTTCAAACCTAGAAGAATGCGCACGTACAGAAATCACTGGTATAAGTAATTCCAAAATACATTGCACCTCGACTTACTTCTTCTTGAAACTGGAAGACGTTTATTTTCACCCAATATAGTTATGCAAAACAGTCCTTAACAGTAAAGGATTATAATGCCCAACATGAAGGAAAAACAGGCATACTAATGCTTCATATGGCAGTATCAGATAACACGCTCGATACTAATTCGCTCCTAAGAGACTGAAAATTTTCACCTTTCCTTTGCAAAGTAGGGGTTGAGGACATGGCCAGCAGGGAAAAGGGTCAGTGTATGTGTATACTAGGTAATTTCTTATTAATTCGTTTGAACAGTGTTAATGTGTTATGAAAGCAATTGCTCTGAAAGGGAGTGATTAAGCGACACTTTCTTAAATCTGTAATGAAATATTTTGAACTTATCTCCTTAACAAATACATAATTATTATAAGGAAATGTACTTGGTGAAACTCTGAATAACGATCCTTAAATGTATATGACGACGCAAGACAGTTGTTATTACTTAAAACTTGCAAGTTGTAAATGCATATAAGATGATTGACTCTGAATAAAAGTCCAATTTTGATCATGTTTGTCATTGCTGTACGTTATGATTATTACTGCTTTTATTATTGATTGATTTTAACTAGCATTCATTGCTTTATTACTGTATAGTTTTGCTTCTTCCCCCACAGAAACCTGGGGGGGATGATTGTACACACCATCCCCCACCTAAAATTCTGGGGGGATGCATCCCCCATCCCCCCCCGCTATCTACGCCCCTGTATCCCTCCAATATTATTGTCTTTTTTTACCCCATGATGGTTTAATGGTTTTATTAGAGATTACATTCATTTTTTTTGACATTCCATCTTTATCCCTATCCAAAGACCCCAACATTGATGAATCGGAAGAAACTGGGGTTTCTCTTCGATGTAATAATAAGGACATAAGTATTTCGTTTGGAAATGGTGGACTGGCTCTTTATTTGCATTTTATGATTCAATAATATTGTTTTATTTGTTAAGCGGTATTTTAGGAAGAATTTTCACCGATAAAACATCTCTTGTGTTTTTTCTTCATTTCTTTCGTAAAAAGTGGGGGGATGTTTGTACAGGCCAGCCCCCCCCCTCCTCGAAAAGTGGGGGGAAATATCCCCCCATCCAGTAGCGGACCGTGACCCGGAGGAGACAAAGCATTGGGGGGCACTGCATTGTTTGTGAACAATGCTGTGCCCCCCATGCTTTGTCTCCTCCGGGTCACAGTCCGCCACTGCCCCCATCCCCCCGGGATTTACGCCAGTGGTGACATTAATAACAATAATGATAATAATAATAATAATGATGATGATAAAAATAATAATAGTAATGATAATAATTATTATTGTTACACTTGCTTTCATAACGCTTAAAGGACAAGTCCACCCCCCAAAAAAACTTGATTTGAATAAGAGAAAAATTCAACAAGCATAACACTGAAAATTTCATCAAAATCGGATGTAAAATAAGAAAGTTATGACATTTCAAAATTTCGCTTCATTTCACAAAAACAGTTATATGAACGAGCCAGCTACATCCAAATGAGAGAGTCGATGATGTCATTCACTCACTATTTCTTTTGTTTTTTTATTGTTTGAAATATGAAATATTTTGATTTTCTCGTGATTGTCATGTGAAATGAAGTTTCATTCCTCCCTGAACGCGTGGAATTCCATTATTTTAACATTATGTGCTTCAGGCAAGGAGGTCCTAATCGTCAAATTCGTAAAAATTAAAATATTGTATAATTCAAACAATAAAAAAACAAAAGAAATAGTGAGTGAGTGACATCATCAACTCTTTCATTTGGATGTAACTGGCTCGTTCATATAACTATTTTGTTAAAAATAAGCGAAACTTTGAAATGTCATAACTTTCTTATTTTACATCCGATTTTGATGAAATCTTCAGCATTGTGCTTGTCTGATTTTTCTCTATTGATTGAAATCAACATTTTTTCTGAGGTGGACTTGACCTTTAACATTTGCTTTATCAGAAGTCTCTATACTAAGCGCTCTACAGTTGTGGCCCAGTGGATTAGTCTCGGACTTTGAAACAGAGGGTCGTGGGTTCGAATCCCAGCCATGGCGTAATGTCCTTCAGCTAGAAACTGATCCACAATGTGCTGCACTCAACCCAGGTGAGGTAAATGGGTACCAGTAGGAAGAGATTCCTTTAGAAGCTGCGTGCGCTATGAACGCCTAGCTTAGCCGGGTAATATAGGAGCGCCTTGAGCACCTAACAAGGTGGATATGTGCGCAATATAAATACCCTATATTATTAATAAATGCAGCATTTGCCCTCACGCTGGCTCATATTCTGAAGTCGGGTAAACTCTGGTCTAAAGTTGTGGTTTAACTAGCCATTTGTGACCTAAATATTTAACCTTATAAGGTTCAATAAAGCAGCTCATTTAACTCTCAAACCATTATTAACTGTCTGGGGAGGATAAATAGTGTCTGAGCGTCAAAAATTAAGGGAAGAGCACAGTAAGCATATGAATGTAAACAAAATTTTGACATGTTTGGTGTCCCAAAATTTTAGCACACAGAGTTAGATCGTTTTTTTTTAATTATCAATTTAAAAAAAGAAGAAGATACAGGTTTAATTAATGTATGTATTTTACAACACATTAACTGGTATGGATTCCATTTTATCAAGCTTTGATGAAATTGGTAAAACGAATGGTAAGTGATGCATCAGTCAGTCAAAGCAAGCAACATTTTTCACTTGCATTCATTAATTAGGGCTAAAAGATGGCTATTCAAAGTCGCTATGAGAGGTGTCATTGAGAGAAAAATGTGCTGGCATTACTTGCAATGACTTTAAAATAATGCCGGGAATTTATACCTGTTGTATGTAACATCAATTTAACATCAGTAATCAGTATGGTATCAAATTAATCGAGTCTGATATGTTTACGCCACTTAGGGTATCGAATTAGGGGCTTGATTTTCCCTGTTAACACCACTAATTAGGGTGGCTTTTCTCATGGGTTACGCCATTTAGGGTTGCAAATTTATATTAGTTAATGTAGTTGCCGTTTAGGGGATTGGGAGTATAAATACCCACACCCGATCTATCGCTACCCGGTAAAGCTAATACTCATCGTTGATTGGTTAATAAATGACGTCATATCACGTAATAAGCTGGTCATATAAAATTGTAAATTTCCTCGTCGTTATTTGACAAATAAATTTAATTGACATCATAATAATTATAAATTTACTTTTCGTAGATTGGTTAATAAATGACGTCGCAATCACGTCATAATCTGGTCTAAAAATGCAAACTAGTAAACTTGTCGTTGGAAGTGGTCACAATGGCGTCGCAATGACGACCACTTTATGACGTCATTACGACCATGTCTCCTATCAGGGTTAGCTATATATACCCTGCATGAACTTGATTTGAGGTTGATTGGAGCCAAGCAGTCCTGACAGTATTCAATCTTAAAGGGGAATGAAACTTTTGGAACAAATAGGCTTGTGTAGAAACAGAAAATTCATAGAATAAGAATAAAGAAAGTTTGAGAAAAATCGCTCAAATAATGAGAAAGTTATGAGCATTTGAATATTGCAATCGCTAATGCTATGGAGATCCTCCCATTGGCAATGCGACAAGGATGTGTGATGTCACTGATGAACAACTTTCCCTTTAGTGGACTATAAAATACCCTCAAAATGTCTCTTTTTGCTGTTTCTTATGATGATACAAACTCTTTATCCATGATGTTTTCTTGAAAAATATGTATTACTTGCCCTCATGTAGAAAGAACACATGATCTATGGATAGATGTGATAAAAGAGGCAATTCAAGTGAAATATATACTAAAGTAATGGGGAGAGTTGTTCACAAGTTACATCACACATCTTTGGCGCATTGCCAATTTGCTATCTCCATAGCATTAGTGATCGCAATATTCAAATGCTCATAACTTTCTCATTATTTGTCCGATTTTTCTCAAACTTTTGTTGATCTGTTTCTTTGATTTTTCTGTTTTCACACAAGCTATCTTGTTCCAATGGTTTCATTCTCCTTTAAGCTTGGGGAGGTGGTGCAAAATGGTCTTAAAATCGGGGCGCCAAATTAAATAGGTTATAATTAGCTAGGGCGCTATATAATTTCGCTTTTTAATTCAACATTTTTTCTCACGGGGCATCGAATTGATGTTGATCTTCGGAAGGGGGGGGGGGGCGGTGGCATCAAATCGACTCCAAAATGAGGTACGGAACCCAAATTGTTCTTAAAAATAGGGGTATCAAAATGCGACTTCAAGGGCGTAGGCTGAGGGTGCACTGCGCGCACGTGCACCCTTCCGCTGAGGCACTATGGAGCTCCGACACTGGCAAACAAAATGAAATTGGTACCACTTCTTCTGTTTTCAACCATACACCCGGGATACCCCCATACCACTTTAATTCCATCTCCTCAAGATGTGACCCTGTTGCACCCACAAATGTAATAACGCCCACAAATGTAATAACACCCACAAATGTAATAACGCCCACAAATGTAATAACACTTTACCCACAAATGTAATAATGACTTTACCCACAAATGTAATAAATTTGAAGGGATTTTTAGCGAATCCGTTCTAAACAAAATTCCTATAGTAATGCGTTCATATAGCACAAAAGTGCAAAGTCTTTTTTTCAGACCGGGTTAATAAAACATCAAAGTACATGTCCAAAGTCTTTCTTCCAGACCCGGTTGTTTCAAAAATTATAATATAAATCCAAAGTCTTTTTTCCAGACCCGGTTGTTTAAAAAAATATAATAAAAGTACAAAGTCTTTTTTTTCCAGATCCGGTTGTTTAATAAATTGTGATATAAGTCCAAAGTCTTTTTTCCAGACCCGGTTGTTTCAAGAATTTTAATAAGTCCAAAGTCTTTTTCCTGACCCAATTATTTTAAAAATAATGATATTCCTGTGGAAAAAATGGGAATCGAGCTTAGTCTTTTCTCCAGACCCAGTTAATTAAAACTGGTGGAATTAATGTATTTGTTGCTGTTTCAATTTATACGGTGTATATTGTGAATATATGCACTAAGAGTAAATTGAGAATCAAGCGTAGTCTTTTCTCCAGACCCGGTTACCCGTTATTTAAACATTATGAATAACAGTTTAAAAACGTTATAAAGACCCCATAATCTTATTAATGCTGGATATAGCGTAGTCTTTCAGCCCGACCATTTTTTTCTTAAAAAAACGCTAATAGTAAGAATTAAAAAAATCAAAATCTAAGACAAAAACAAACCTTCAACCTAAGAACCTGTTTTAAAAGAGGTTTAGAGTGTTTTTCTTTATTCCAGACCTAAAACAGTTACGAAAAAAAATCTTCTAACATAAGACCTTTTATACTTATTCTCGTGGAATAACACGAGTTTTAAAACGTACTATTTCCTCCAGACCCGGCTATTAAAAAAAAAGTAACGGAAAAACTTCGAATCTAAGACCAGATTTCCAAAGTTTCACCCAGTAAAAATATGTTTTTTTTTAAATAATACTACTACCCCTACAAAACATTGTAATAACGCGTGGGTAAAGCAGACATCCTTTCTCCAGACTTGGTTACTATTTGAAAAATAAAATAGTTTTTACAAATATTCTAAAACGAATACCCAATAATCTAATTACTGTGGAACAACATGAAGACCGATTGTCGAAGATCGACTTTCCTCCAGACACAATTATTTCAGGAATAAAAAAATCAATAAAACTCAACCCCCAACAACGAATCTAAGAACCAACAATCCTCCAAATTAAGACCATGCATGCAGAAAAGCACATGTTTAGAGCGTTGTCTTTATTCCAGACCCGGTGATTTAAAAATGATTTAAACAATCCTAAAAACAAAAGACTCATATTCTTATTCTTGTGGAATAACACGAGTATTATGCTTAGTCTTTCGTCTGGACCCGGTTATTTAAAAGATAAAGAAATATTGAAAAAAATGACAGCTGAGACCAATCTTCAAAATTAAACCCACTTAAAATGCTTGGGCTTAGAGTGTTGTCTTTACCCCTCACCGACGTATGTTATAACTTTTGAAACGACCGGGTCTGAAAAAAAAGACTTTCGACTTGCATTATAATTTTTGAATTAACCGGGTCTGGTAAAAAGACATTGGACGTATATTATAATTTTGAAAAACCGGGTCTGGAAAAAGACTTGGATTTGTACTGTAATATTTCATTAACCGGGTCTGTAAGAAAGACTTTGAACTTTTGTGCTATCTGGGGAGCGTTTCATGAAAGGACTTGTCGGACGTTTTATCCGACAAGTCCCATTTTATCCGACAGTTACTATAGTAACAGTGCCACTCAGCCAATCAGAATCAAGGAAAGATGTCAGATCTGACAACTTGTCAGACAAAAATGTTGATGAAACGGTCCCCAGAACGCATTATAAGTTTAGAACGAATTCGCCCAAAATCACTTCAAATTTATTGCATTTGTAGGTAAAGTCATTATTACATTTGTGGGTAAAGTGCATTATTACATTTGTGGGTAAAGTGTTATTACATTTGTGGGCGTTATTACATTTGTGGGTAAAGTGTTATTACATTTGTGGGCGATCAAAAATTATTACATTTGTGGGTAAAGTGTTATTACATTTGTGGGCGTTATTACATTTGTGGGTAAAGTGTTATTACATTTGTGGGCGTTATTACATTTGTGGGCGATTATTACATTTGTGGGTGTAACAGACCCCCCCCCCCCCTTCCACTTCCACCTGCCCAGGGTGTGCACCTCCCGATGCTCAAACCAGCCTACGGCCTTGGACTTTAGGGTGCCAATCCGTTACTAAAACACAGCAATGATTTTTAAAGATGAATTACAGGAAAATGAATGGAATATAAAAGTGCAGCCTTTATGTTTCGTTCTTAAAGAAAATCATATTTGGTAAGCCTTCGGGATGCCCGTCGGCAGCTAGTCTGCTATGCAGACTCTGAATGGCTCGTGAGGTGGGATCTGCTACTGGTTTGCGAAGCGAACCAGCCTGAAGACCAAGCAGCTATATAGTCCCCTTCCCCCTCCTGTAAAAAATATATATTTCTAATATCATGTGAGTGAGCGTGCGACCGAGCGAAATAAAAAAAAAACATTTTCATAATGCTTGAGAATTTTCATCTGTAGTATGCAGGGCCTGAATGGTATTAGATGTAGATGAGAGCATTTAACGATAAGGGGGGAGGGGGGGGGACTGGTTATCAGGAAATGTGTTTGTGTTACTCTCTCCAGGTGTTTTTTTTAACGTACAAAGATATAATAGAACATGGCAGGAGATGGCCGAGTTTATGTCAGTGACACCCCTAGAAATATTATGAGGGATTGTGGTGACCAGGGAGAAATTTTCTGAAGTGAAACCTAGCATTTGAAGCTGTATGGACGTAATGAATAAATAAACATCTGCAACATCAATTACTGAATGGGGTACTCAGCATGCAAGGCTGCAAAATAATACGACCCAAGCATGGTCACCGCCCTGTATAACACAAAAGTACACACAGAGAATAGTGTCAAATCATTCTGCATATTGCTTCTATCATAGGGAAGGGGCAGGGGGCGATCGCCATGAAAATGTTGGGGATGCGGCAAACATATCGATTTGCCCTGCTCGATCATTCTGACAAAATGAAAAAATGAAGAATCCATGAAAAAATGTATTTGACATAACATCTGAAAGCGCCCTAAAACCACCAGACAGTCCAGACTTGACATGTGAATACTATTAACATGATTAAACAAATAAAATTGTAATCGGTGTGCCTCACGTGCAAAATGCTGCATTATAATTTAGCGCGCAGAGCGCGCCGAAAAATTTGGACATTGTCTTTACACCCTCTCCTCTCGCCACCTGAAACATTGATCGGCAATCCTGACTCTAACTTATATGTTTTCAATAAGTTTAGCCTTAATCAGATAGTCATGGAGATAGAGCTTAACACTTACTGAAAGACAAAAATTTGGAGCGCATTTGACCAAAACGCGACAGGTTTGGCATTAGTATCGTGCATGGTGGGTATAGTATATAGGCAGTTTATTTTTTTGGTGAAAAAGACAGTCTACTATATTTTAGGAGATCATTGACTTTCTATACTCGCACTATAAGAGAGATAATGTATTCTTCATTTGATGATGTTTTGCGAGGGAGCGTACGTTTAGCGACCGAGAGAGAACATTTTACAGTGGGGTAGCTATACTGGGGGCCTGGGGTGCCCCCCTGATATTTGGTGTGCCCCCAAGTGCCCCCCTTAAAAATTGACCGAGCAAAAAAAAAAGAGGGAGAAAGAATAAAAAAAGGTGCTATAAGAAGAAGAAAATACAGAAGAACAAAAAAGAAGAGGAAAATAAGAGGAGGAAGACGAGTGAATGAAATAATGAGAGGGGAAGACCAGCAAAAAAAAACTTTCATGTTACTATATAAAAGTTTTGCTTGCACTTCGCGCCAGAATTTCCTGTTCGATGAGATTCATATCTTGCTCAATAGGCTGATGGTATGAAGCAAGTTTTGAAGTCAATATACAAAACACATTTTTAGCTCGGACAACGAGCTTTCATCATTTTTTTTTTCATTTACAAATTGAAGTGCTCTGTAAAATGTCCGTTTTATGGTCTACATATCAGCATATCACGCTGCGCTGCGTGGTCGCATTGTTTGATTTGCCAAGTTCATATTGTCGTGTATTCCATAATGTTCCATTAAACAAAATTGTATCCAGACTGCCCAGATTCTAGGTCTAAATCTAAAACATGCGCGATAGCCTACATGTTCTTTAAAATGTACCCTGTATACTTAAATTATCCAGTTTCACATCAGAATATCAATAATTGTCTGCTCATGTGCACGCTTCACGATCGCATTTTAAGAGTGTCCCGCTTTTAGGTCTAAAATCTAAATTTTCGTCCTCTTTTTTGCGCTCATATAAATTGTTTAGTTACATATCTATCCCATTTATTAACACAAAAAGTGCTTAGAATTACCATTTTTAGGTCGGAATATCAAAAAAATATACCGTCTTCGTCGTGGGTAACTTTAATCAGTCCTTAACAGGTCCCTTTTCGATAATGATAGAACATAACCATCTATACATACGAATCTTGTTCAGGATACAGTTCATTATAGCGCATATCACATTGAATGTATCTATGCGCTTCCGAAGGACTTGGATATTATTAGTCCCCAAAGCTCCCCCGGCCCCTAAAACAGCGCCTGCTAGCTCTTCGATCTCGCTCACACTATTATGAGAAAAGTTTCGTAAACTGTCCTCTTTTTAGGTGTCTTATAGCATTCATGGTTGCGAAAAATTCTCCCTTTCATTAAAATTTTATTAAACAATTTCAACTCGCGCGTTTCGTGCTTGCGTTAAAGTAGATTCCTTATTACTTATTTTGTAAGAGTATAAAAAAGGTATGTCATTAGCATCTTGCAAGCTTTTGACAATGCCGGGGGGGGGGATATTTTCATCCACATTTCCCCCGATCAGCCACCTCTGCTAAAAGCTAATTTTTGCTGGACATGTAGTCCTACAGTATAACTAAAAAGACTGAAGTCTTTTCCGTGTAAACAAGATATTTCATTTCATTTTCATTTCATTTATTTCCATATCCATGATATCACAAAGTATATAATATAACTCATACATACAAATTACACAATTGATGTTACTGAACGATAAAGCATATAATAATAATGAACAGATTTGGATATGGGGGGAACATGCAAAAAAAGCAAAGCTTGTTACAAGGCAAGTTCCCTAAAATAACAGTATGTAATAATCATAAGTTATCCTTAAACAGGAAATAAATCAATAAGAACGGACATTCTTGCTATAGGTACAGTTTAAAAAAAGGAAAAGGGAAACAATATATATATTACTACTTATATAGCAATAGAATATTAATAATAGAATAATAATAATATAATAGAATAATAATAGTGCACCTGATACTAAGAACAGAAGGAGGAAGAGAGAGAAAGACAGACAGACAGACGAGATATACACGAGAGAGGGACAAGTAGAACAGACATGACATAACATGAAGACAAAAACACAACAATGCAATTACATATGATCACATATAGGGCTAGTAAGATAACACAAGAAATAAGAGGTCAGCTTACAGATTATCTATTGACAGTAGCAACAGCATTTGAGATGACAGTGTTGTCATGTAAGCTTGCGCATTTGTGAGTAGTTTAATATCTTTGAAGTAAGAACTTTTTCAATTTACATTTAAATGAGAGAACACTAAGGGATTTTTTAATTTCGTTCGGTAGCGAGTTCCACAGTTTGGGTCCTGTATAAACAAATGTCTTTTGAGCAAAAAGAGTACGCTTTAATGGCAAGTGAATGCAGCTAGCCTGTCGGGTAGGATATGAATGGATCGAGTTATTCGAAACAAACATAGGATAAAATATGGACGGAAGGTTTTTTGTATGTAAATTATACATGAAGAGGCCTAGTTGTAACTGATATAACTCATATATCTTTAAGAGTTTGTTTCCTCGAAATAAGTCACTTGTATGAGATCGGGGTTCAGCATTAAATATTATTCTAAGTATCTTTTTTTGAAGTAAATATAATCTATTAAGTAACGAAGAGCAGGCATTGCCCCAAGCAAGTATCCCGTAGTTGATGTAAGGTGAAATTAGTGTGAAATAGAGCATTAGTAAATTGGTTTGTGGAAGGACATGTTTAAGTTTCATAATAACACCTATGTTACGGGCAGTTGTTTTACATACATTATCAATGTGTATATTCCAGGAAAGTTTGTTATCTATTGTGACTCCAAGAAATTTGGTCGATGTAACCTCTTCAATAACAATACCATCAAATATAACAGGTTTGGGAAAATTATTCAGGGTATTACTAAAGAGCATACTTTTTGTCTTTTGCAGATTTAAGGATAGCTTATTGGCTTTTATCCACTCTGAAACATGAGAAAGTTCTTCATTTACTTTGTTGATCAATTCAGTTGGATCAGGATGGGAATAAAAAATATTAGAGTCGTCGGCGAAGAGGATGAATTCCAAGAAATTAGAAGAGTTTCGAATGTCATTGATATATATGAGGAAAAGAAGTGGACCTAATAAGCTCCCTTGCGGAACACCACAAGATACAACTTTACTACAAGAAGATACACCATTGACAAAAACAAATTGTTGACGATTAGTTAAATAACTACTAAGCCACTCTAAAGGTCTTCCTCGAATTCCATAGTGTGACAATTTACGTAATAATATATTATGGTTTATAGTATCGAAGGCCTTGGACAGATCTAAAAAAATGCCTACAGTATGGTGAGAAGCGTCAATTGCCCTTGCAATTTTATCAGTAAATGCTAAGAGAGCATGAGATGTGCTATGTTTCTCACGGAACCCAAATTGTTCTTTATTCAGAATGTTATGTTTATTTAAAAAAGTAGTTATACGAGTATATACGATTTTTTCAAGGATCTTTGATAGTGAAGTTAATAATGAAATTGGCCTATAATTAGTTACTAAGTCATTGTCACCTTTTTTGAAGACTGGTATGACTTTAGCAACTTTCATGTCTTTGGGTACTTGACCATTAGAAAGGGACAAATTGAAAATATAAACTAAGGGGTCAACGATTTGGTGTATGACATTTTTCAAAAGGTAATTATTTATCCCATCACACCCGGGACTTTTATGGGAATTCAGTTTACTTACTATAGTGATAATTTCATGAGCACTAGTAGGCTTGAAAAAAAAGCAGTTGGGGTTAGGATTTGTTAGGAAATCATGAAACTGTTTAGATGAGTTAGGAATCGTTCGGGCAAGATTTTCACCAATACAAGAAAAATAAGAATTGAAAGATTCCGCCATAGCGTGGGGATCGTCAATAGTTTTACCATCAATATTTAATTGAGATATTTGAGTGGTCTTTTTAAATCTATTAAGTGCTTTATTTATTACTTTCCAGGTATTTTTCATATCGTTTTTATATAAAGCTAACTGATGTGCGTAGAACTGCTTCTTCGCCACACGTAATAAAGTTGTTAAAGTATTCTTATATTTGACATATTTCTGCTTTAGGTCAGGTTTAGAATCAGATTGATCGCATATATATCTGTAGTATAAATTATTTTTCCTGTTAATCGATCGCAATAAAGATTTATTAATCCACGGAGATATCGGAGTTTTTTTACGATTAAATTTCTTTGGTTTGACCCGAGGGATGGTATTATCGACACAGGAGGTAAAAGTGGTCATGAAAGAACCATAAGAGGCGTTCGTATCTTCACTAGAGTATATGGTGGACCAATCAGTATGAGTTAAATTATTTTGTAGGGTGATGATGTTTTCGTCGGTGAATTTATACTTGTTAGGTTGATTAGAGCATTTTTGAGAAATTGGTTCAAATGGTAAATTAACAAAGATTGGATAATGATCAGAAATATCAGTAACTATAAGTCCAGTTCGAAGCAAGGGATGGAAATTCATAAAAATATTGTCAATAAGGGTTGCAGAAGTATCCGCTATTCTAGTGGGTTTGGTTATAACAGGAAGAAGCGATGAAGACAAGAATACATCTAAGAAGTCTTGAGTTGCCCTTTCCTGGGTACATGTAAGAAGGTTAATATTAAAGTCTCCCATAATTAGACAATCTTTATTAGTTATAGAAGGTTTTGACAAAATATTTTGAATTTGTGAATTGAAATTATTACAATTGGATTGAGGGGGTCTATATATAACACCAACTATCATGTTCTTACGTCTGGGGATGTGAACTTCAACAAACAGAGTTTCGATTGTGTTATCGATATAAGATATGTCTTCTAAAATGGAGAAATGAAAGCAGTTTGGTATTAAAAGCGCAACACCGCCACCCCTTTTCAATAATCTATTTTTTGTGACAATATTATAATCGGGGAGTGAGTATAAGTAATTAGGTGTTTCACTAAACCAGGTTTCGCTCAAACCAATAATAGAGGTCTTAGGGAGATTTACGTTTTCAAGGAAGGAACGAAACTTGTCAAAATTGCTGTGGGCACTTCTAATATTTAAGTGGAGAAAAAACATGTCATTTTTCCTCTGTGAGTCTATGTAATTTTTGAAATGATTTTCTGTTAAATAAGAAGACGAAGGGATTTGGGTGGCAGAGTCATTAATATCATAGATGTGATTGACTTCTTGCACATAATTGCCAATTTCTCTAATGATATGGTCTTCAAAAAGAGCATTATTCCTATCAGAGGGGGGATGGGTACTTAGCAAGCTTTCTGAGAAACTGTCATCATCTACTGTCATGAAAGGGAAGCTATAAGAGTCGTTCATTTAAAGAAGGGGGGAAATACCGTCATAGTTATAGAGGAAAAAATGAAAAATACAAACGTTATTGCTGAGTGCTGACATCCCATAATTGCCTTGATGTAATAACAATTGCCCAGTAATGACACATAACATAACGACATACACGTAGGTAAGAAATGGAAGATAAAGATGTAAAAAAGACAACATGCAAAGATACAGAATACGCTTAGAACAGGTGCAAAAAATGAGTGTACTAAAAAAAAAAAAAAGTTGATCCATAGCGAACGTTAACAACATACGTTAATGCCAGAGCTTCAACTATGCGAGGGAAGAATGAATACCATCGACAACTGTTAGGGAGAAATGCGTGAAGGAAACGGTGACCGGGGAACCTATAGGAGCCTAAGGTAAAGTGGCATGCAATCAGGTGGGTGTTTGCGAGGGGTGAGGGAAAGGAGAGGATGGAGGGGAAGGAAGGAAGGGGGAAAGGGGGAAGGTGTAGAAAGGGTCAGCTTGAAAAAGACCTGAAAGGTTATAAGACAAGAAACCCTTTCAACAGCCATCCTATTTATATAAAAACATTAAATTAGAAGAACACGGAATGCATCGTACCCAATTTGCACGAATGCATTTCCCCATAATTATATATGAAGACATGCAATTTTAAGTCCTGTGCCAGCCCTAGTAACATGAGACAATAGATTCCCGTTTGGGCAAGTTTGCAAGGCATTAAAATAGTGTGAAAAGCAAAATAGAGAGTATCAACAGCTAGTGGTGACATTGTTATGTAAATAGTAGCCTACATGTATATTGGAATAGTAAATTAACATGAATAAGTTTAAGACTGCCACAGGTGAAGCATGATTATAAATTGTAGAGAACAAATACAATAGTATTATAAGACGCATTTGGTAAACAAGAATGTAGCGTTGTAGAGACGAAAAAAGGGGGTTATAGAATAGAATAATGCATGTACTCAAGTTCGTGAACCTTTGAAAGAAAAATGAAACCCTTGAAACAAGATACACTGTGCGAAAACAGAAATCTAAGAAAGAGATCACGAAAGCCTGAGAAAAAAACGAACAAACAATAAGAGAGCTACGAGCACCCGAAATCTAGATCACTACCGTAATGCAGATCCCCAAGTTGGCAATGCGACAAAAGTGCATGATGCCACATGCAAACAGCTTTCCCATTACTTTTCTACATGTTTCACTTAAAATAGCTCTTTCATCACATAAGATCATGAATTCCCTCCACAGGAGAGCATGTAACAAACATTTTTGAAGAATTTAGTATGGATAAAGAGTCTGTATCACCATAAGAAAGAGTGAAAAAGGCAATTGGGGGGTATTTTATACTCCATCACAGGGAAAGCCGCTCACATGCGACACCACACACCCGTGTCGCACCGCCAACCAGAGGACCACCATAGCATCAGTGACCGCAATATTCAAACGCTCACAACCCTCTCACTACACGTCCGATCCCCCAAACCTCCTCTGATCCTAATCATCCACCCCCCCCCCCCCACAAGCCCTCCCATTCCAAATATTAGACATGTTAGCGCGATCGAAGCTCCAGCTCAATGTTTAAGAGATATGTTATATATCTAGAATTGAATATAGGGTAAGTTTGTATTCAGGGGCGTCGATCCATTTTTCAGATTGGGGGCAAAATCATGAATCAATTTTCAAAGGCGCTCGATCACACAAAACAAACAAACTCACACACACACACATATGCCTATATATGTGTACATATATATATATATATATATATATATATATATATATATATATGACACACACACACACATATATAAATATATATATATATATCGCGCTGAAAATTTTGATATTAATTTCGATCTGAAAAAAAATTTGAGTTTAATGGACGTTTTTAATAAAGAACAAGATATATATATCCAACAAAAGATTATTGCAAATCGAAGTGGGAGTTCTTTTGAGGTTTAGCACTGAAAACGGGACCATATTTACCTAAGTATGTGTTTTTGTTACAGAAATTGTGCGAGCGCAAAGCTGAAATTTTTTGATATTCCAATCTGAAAAGTGGACATTTTGAGCACGATTTTAGACGAAGAACGAGTTGTGTAGTCAATCTCGCTTGCTGATTTCTGTGTAACATTACAATCTTACTTTATTTTTAGCACATGCGGAATTATTGGGGGGGGGGGGCAAAACGATATGTTTGCCCCCCAATATTTTCGTTAGTGGGGCGATCGCCCCCCTGCCCCCCCCCCACAATCGACGCCTCTCTTTGTATTGCGCACATTTCCACATTGTTAGGTGCTCAAGGCGCTCCTATATTACCCGGCTAAGCTATGTTCATAGCGCACACAGCTTCTTAAGGAATTACTTCCTACCGGTACCCATTTACCTCACCTGGGTTGAGTGCTGCACATTGTGGATCAGTTTCTTGCTGAACTTAGGAAATTACGCCATATGGCTGGGATTCGACTAACCCACGACCCTCTGTTTCAAAGTCCGGAGACTAATCCGCTCACGGGGGCCACAATGCTCCACAATTGAAGGTTGAGAGCAAATTCTGAGCAATTTTTGTAATCATGTACAAGATGAGACCCTAGAAAAAAATAACAATGCGAGAGTGCGAGCTTAATCTATTATCTGACCTGAAAAATAAGGCCCAGCTAGGGACCTGTTAACTAGGAATGTTTGCAGTGAACGAATAATAGCTATCTATTGGCTTTAAAGTGGGTACCCAGTTTATTGGTATGCTTTACCATGACAGATACTTAAATGATTTTTGGAATATGAATAGGCTATTAATTAACTTTATAGGGATTGGCGTATATACTTACCAGTACTCTGCCCAGGTAATCGGGTCTGTTTTCTGCAGACTATCATGGGTTAAAAATGGGGATTCCCCGATCGACTACGTCAACATCCGTCATTTTAACTGAACGAAAAGTACAGACACGAAAGACATAATATTACAAAAATATTTGAATTTATCGACTTGTCGGTTGGATGTGCTAAATTTCCAGTATGTCGAAGGTATGATATTTTTTTGGTGTCGTTTTCTTCTTAACAGTCAATTAGTTGCTATTTTTATTAGACTTTTGTGAGTGATATATTTTCAGTTTAGTTTATCCTGTGACTGAAAATGGCGTCTCCACGACAATGATCATGGTACGTTGGCAATAATTCGGATCGCGATGGCAATTACATGTCTCTGAATGCGACGTACGTGTTACTACTTGTTCATGAAAATTCTTCTCGTACTGACTAACTGCTTGACAGAGAGTCCAAAGTTCAATAGTTTTTTTGTGTTGTGCACGCATCCAAATCACACTTGCTGATCATGACTTTTTGTCTAATTTTGAGTGCACAAATCATGCAAATATTAAGAGCAGTGGAAGATTAACTTCAAGTTCAACTAAAAGTTGGTCCATTTTAATTTTTATTTATTTAGGTTGAGTCAACTTGAATGTAGACCCCTGCCTTCGTAAACTTTATAAATTGAATGTTTGATGTTCAGTAGTCATGGTAGTTAACATATTTTCCTTTAGTTACCCTAACTTTTTTAATAGTAATACCATTTCACTCTTTTATGAGGCCAAGCCAGAGCCTCAGACAGAGGGTTTAGAATAATTCACCACAACCCACGACCATGTCCCACTTTCACAAAAGATGACTAACTCAGGTGTTGGTAATTACTCAGCAATATTACACAACATGGAATGAGTAACCTATTACTCTTTGACCCTTTAATTTGCTGAGATACATGTAGATGTGCCATTGTCAATAATTTGGAAGGTATTTTTCCACTTTTTGTTCATTTTGATGCATAACATTTAGTAGAGTGGTATTGGTAAATTTAGATCAGTTAGTTAAAGTACAACTTTCTTTGGCCCTACCATACCAACAGTGGATTTTCAAACAACAGTTGAAAGTTAGGCAGAGCTACAAAAGTAAGTTCCTAATTATTGATACATATATTTAGGCCTCAGTCATTAGAGATGTCTGCATGTTTATTAATCTTGCTTCATGTAGGCCTAGAAAATTGGATAAACTTTTTTTTTTGGGGGGGGGGCTTCTATTAATATTATCCTCTAAAATATAAGTCATGTGAAACTTTTAGTGTAATCAAAGTTTGGATTATTTTTTTAATTTGGTGATTTTGTTTTTTGACTGGATTTTTGCTCTGACAGTCAATATAAAACCTTGGGCCCGTTGCATAAAACTTTTTACCTGAGAAAACTCGGGTTGTTTTTACCGGAGTGTTTTCCCTGTGTTAAAGTCAATGGCAGAAATCAGACTAACCTGAGTTTTCAATTTTTACCAGAGTTTTCTCAGGTAAAAAGTTTTATGCAACATGTCAAAGGTTTTAACTCACTGTGTGACATTAAAGTCAATAGTTCTTGTCTTATTTATATCCATATGTGTTACTTGAAAGTGGGTAAATCTTGTCTTGTATCATTTTGTTATTTGCCTAGCTTAAATCACAATGGTATGTTTTACATCAATTTTGAAGTGGAAAAGGAAGGAGTTGCTAAAACCAGGGTGCTACATAACTTTTTAGAAACACTTGCCCAGTTGGGCAAGTAAATTTTTAAATAGTTGGAATATACTTGCCCAATAATCTATTTCACTTGCCCCAAAAAATCCTTGAAAAAAAAGTTTTCATCTTCAAGAGAAAGTTTTGCGGTTTTATAAACCATTGACCTTTTTCTCTCTTTTGACATGAACCGATCTATCTTGTTATTGCATTTCTTTTTTCAAAGTGATTTTATCTTGCCTGCCATGACCAAAATTAGGGTCAGTATATCATATCGAACCTAATTTTGGTCATTCTACTGTGTGAATTTTGCTTGCCCAATTCAGGCAAGTAGTTTTGGACTTTACTTCAAAACACTTGCCCGACTCTAACTTTTCCTTGCCCCGGGCAATCAAGCAAGTGCTTATAAAAATGTAGCATCCTGCTAAAACCTATAAAAGATATTGTGAAAATTTGTAGTAAAAAGTATAAATGGGGGAAATGCTCAGCAGTCTCTTGTTGTCTAAGGCAATGTGATAATTGCCATTAAATGAAATCAAGGGCCTAGACCCAGTTTTATGAATGAATGTAAATTTTTAGTCATTATTCAGTAATAGAGCATTAAATACAACAGCAGAACAACAGGTACTTTCATGGACCATTTTGTCAGTACGCAGGTGTTGGCATATTGTAGGGCTTTTTAGCTCTTGACCCTGCCAAATTTCAACTACAAGATGTTTGTGAGACAGCGGTACTAACGTAAGAACATCAGAAGTAAAACAACGCAAGATTTTTTTTAGGCCGTGAGACAATTAGAAGCCTTAACTTTTCATGATGATCGTAAGAATGCCGTATGCTGTTCATAGAGGACTCTTACAACGTTTGTAAGAATGCCTTACAAATGGAAATTCGTAAGGCAGCTGTACGCATGACGCAAAACCATGGTTTCTGTCTGTCTCCATATCTCCATTTACAAATGTACATTTCTGTGTTTCCTCTTACTTTTCCTTCTTTACGTTTATTGTTGTTTCTTTAAATGTTATTCTTTCTTCTTTCCTTCTCGGCTCCTTTCTTTCTTCCCTACTTCCTTCAGCTACTATCTTTCTTTAATTCTTTATTGCATATGCAGCCTGATGATTAAATCAACTCTGCGGCCCACCAGCGCATGCAATCATTTTTATTCTCTTTAACAGTTTCCTTTTGGGGGGCCGATTTTCTTGGTTCAAAATTGAATACAAATTAACATTGAATTTCAAAATACAGTATGCTTTTTAAAACTTGATTATACATTAATTGAATTCCTAAACGCCTACTACAGTCAAAGCTGCTCTTACATAATATCACAGCTGTTGTTTATGACCTAACCCTCGGGCTTGCGCCTGTGGGCGATTCAGGGTTGATAGCGCTTGGGAATTAAATATCTTGGTTCCTCCAACAAGGATTTTGTTATCAGTGTATATGACAGCAGCAAAGCAATCAGCTGGTGCGGTTGCCTCCATCTGCAACGAGGGTTTGATGTAATACGAACATTGTAAGAACCACACAAGATATTGTAGGGTTGAGAGAGAATACTAGAAGCCTTGACTTTTTATGATGATGGTAAGAACACTTTAAACAGTTCATAGAGAGCTCTTATGATGTAAGGATGCCTTATGAATGTAAAATCGTACAGCACCCTTATGAACGGCTCTTGGCATTAATTTGTAAGGCGTTCTTAAAGGACTTGTAGTCTCCTCGGCACTTCTGCCATCTTGAAAGTGTCAAGATATCAATAGTTAAAAGGATTTTTTTATAGAACTTTTTACAACCCTACAAAATATATAAAAATTTGTAAAAATCATATTACGAATGATGATAGTGCCATGAATTACACGTAAAACCATCTTGCAACAACAGATGTTATAAGATGGCCGTAAGTCTGACGAAAGAATAACTCTAGGCATTCTTAACTTAAGAAAACAAGAACCCTAGGGCCCCTGTATACCAGAAAATCTTCTCAAGGTCTGAAGTTGTTCTTGTGAATTAAACAGCATTCATTATATAAATCTCTATGAACTCCAGAATTCGTACAAACGTCAGATTGGTATGAACGTATCGTTCATATGAACCTTTGTGACCATAGCTTTAAGTCTACCGACTTATTTGTCATAAATTTGGGATAAAAGAAATTCAGTACCAATTTGTTAAAACTCCAGGAAAATTTGATGTAATATTGCTGAGCAGAAGAAGTCATGCATACACTGTAACTTATGAACAGCTTCATGAAAGAGGCCCCTGGATCACAAACAAACACAAGAAAATTCAATCATTCGTCCATATTTCTTCTCATTTTAACAGTTGAGTAAAAAGTTGTAAGAGGATATAAAGAGATCTAACGAACAGGACTGTTTTGACAATGGCTACAACAACTAATACATCTGAGATGGAGACTGATGAAATAGAAGGTAAAGAAGTTGCTTTGATCATTTTTTTTTAGAAACTGATTATTACATAATTATCATCATAGATCTTTATCATTTTTATTAATCAGGCCTTAGATTTTGATTATGTTATGACTACTTTTCTGTAGGAACAGTATGGGCAAATTAAAAATGGCACAGAAGATAATCTCTGAGGCCTGAAGGCCAGTTAACAGAGCATCCACAGCAATGTCCCTGGATTACCTTGGGTTTAGTTTAAGCCCTTTGTTATTGTATTATCATCATCATCATCATCACTATCATCATCAGCAGCAGCAGCAGCATCATCAAAAGCATCATCATCATCATGTTGTCATATGATTATGATGATCAACATTATCACTGTTATGTTGTCATCATCACCATCATGAACTTCATCACTATTATCACTTATCATCATCATCATCAACATCCTCCCCTCCTCCTCATCATTATCACTTAACATTGTCATCATCAACAGTAACACCATCTTAAATATGGACTCTGTCATCATCACTCTCATCATCATCATCATCATCACCACCACCATCATCATCAATATCGTCATCATCATCATTATCATCATCTTTATCATTATCATCATAATTACCATCACCTTCATAATCACCATCATCGTCGTCATTTTTATAACAATCATCATCATCATCATTGTCATCATCTTTACCATCACCATTGCCATCAACACTGTAATCATCATCAATAAAGTTGGTTAATAATATAAAGACAGAAAAGGAAAAGAAATACATTTTTGAAAATCCGTTATTGAATAGCAGTGTGATGGATTACAGTTTTGATCTTGTGACATCACATGCAAGCAGCTACCTCATATGTCATGTGATACAAATTAAATAAGATTAAAAGATTGTTTTGCTCATTCTTTATATCATCAGATACGTCAATTCATATCTGGAACTATGAGAACAGTATCAAAATATCCCATGAAAAAGTGAAAAAAATTCCACTTTTCATATTACTTTGCCACATTATCCTGCAGCAAAATGAAGTGATGATTGGTACACAATTATACATTGAGCGTACACTTAATTACACCATAATGTGCGTTGCAATGATAGAACTGAAAATGGTAGTATAGGTAAAGCATTTCTACTTCATGTGCACTGCAGTAATATTTGCAGAATGGCTTATTTGACATGTTTTTTTTTTCTGTGTTAACTGCAGAAGAGAAAACCAACTCATCCCAGGCTTGTCTTATGCTCGAGATTGCCACCCTTCTCTCCACGGCGAGCATAGACCCCACCCAACTTGGCCATTTCGTCGGTTTGGCCGAGAGCAAGGTTGCTGAAATTGATGACCTCCTGGAAGACCCTAAAAGCAAAATCATCCATATCTTGGAGAGGTTCCGCGATTGTCATGGCGATGCTTGGGTAACAAATCTGAAGGAAATTGTCAAGGAAAAGTTTGAGCGTCCAAGCTTGACTGAAACACTAGAAAAAGGTTTGTAGAAGAAAAGTGTAACTCTTGGGGGGGGGGTTGGAAGAAGGGCATAACAGCCCCCTTGCTATTTTTCACAATAAATCTGTCAGTCACTTTGATGATTGAGCTGCATCATGTCATGACTACTGTATTTTCTTTCAACTCTTGTGCAACCGTTGAGAGTAAACTTGTAATGGCTGGGTACGTGGTTATGATATTTATTATGGAATAGTAAGTAATTGCATGTCAGTCACATAATTGCTTAAGAACCCGATTTCGTGTAAAAAAAGTCAATACAAAATGTGTTTTCAGCTAAGATTCATAAATGAGTGATTTTTTTTCTATATTGATTGGAGTCATTTAATTTAGTGCAATTTATGACTGATATACAATTTTTTATTGACAAATTTTATGAAAAGAACAAAAAATACTAAAAATTAGAAGGCAAAAAACCCCAAAGAAATATTTCAGAAATTTTTATAAATAAAGATAAAATGATTTGGTCCCAGAATTTTTTCAAGTAAAATTGTTTGGAATGCCATAAAGAATATTTGCATAAAAAATAGTATTCTAGGAGCTGTATTTAGTAAAATAGAGCAAAAAGGTTTCATGAATAAATTAGCATAATTCGTATGGAATAAAGTGCGTATAGATTTAGTGAAATTTCATTGTTTAGTTCTTGTAATTTACAGCAGCTCATAAACATTTAATCATAGACACAGCTCAATCATATACACCTCTTCTCCTGCAGTGACCAGCTCACATAGCATGAAAACCAGCGGATACCCTACTCTAAGTAAGGAGAGTCTTGCAGAAGAAAATTGTACCAAACTTGGATCGGACCATGGCCGCGAGGGCAGCAGTCGCAATAGCTCCGCCTCTGGATGGGACATGGGGTCTGGAAGTAGGCAGAGTCATGGTAACGGGGACACGTCGTCGGAAAGCTTCGAGCGATTGTCAGAAGAGAACGTGTTTCAGTCAAGAGAAGGCGACCACCCCGCTAGTGAGGAGGTAAGAAATAATTTTTTTGGTCCAATTCAAAGGCCTGTAATTGTCACAAGTAAACTGTCACCGTTTCGTCCTAGATCTAGGTCTGGTTCATTTGAATAAACCTAAAAAATCATGAAATCTGAGCTGAAAATTGTTTAATTGAAGATCACCAATGCAACTAAGTACATGTTGGACAGTGTATTTTTATTGTTTGGAGAAAGACTCCTGGCAAGAATGCCATGCTTATCTTAACCATTCCTCAGACAATTGAGCATTTTCTGTCAGAATTTTTTATATATATATATATGTATTCGTAAATACACACACTTTGGTGGTCATTTTATTGGATTTCTGGTTGAACTCATTCTTATATCATTACCACCACTGGGCCCCATAAGCGGAAGCAGGGGGGGGGTCCTGTACCCGCCCCCCCCTAAAAGTTTGGTTGATAACCTTTTCTTTTCTTTTTTTTTGCTTGTCCAATTTTTTTTAACTTTGTCCAACCCAAAATTTCAGATGGACCCCCTAAATTTTTTTGCTTCCGCAGCCAATTCTGGGCCCCATTTCATAAAAATTTGATTTGATGGCAAGTCTTGCTGGAATGACAACTACCATGACAACAGTAAAAATCCTGCTTTTTTATTGGCTCCTCTAATGATAGGTGCTTCTCCAGCTAGAGTTGCTATCATAGCAACTTTTCTGAAATTGGTGCCTGATGCTCTATCCGAACTTTTCGCATTTACAACAGAGACACTCTTAACATCGCACCTTTGAAAATGCAAGTCAAATGACAATAGAGAGCTGAGAGTCTCTTGTCTAAAGTTGGTTGACCGGGACAGCATCGGAATCTCTTGACTCTGGACAACAACATATTTGCAATTGTTTGTCCGGTGCAAATCTTTGAATGATCTGCTGTCCCAGTCTAACTTTTGACAAAAGCCTCTCGGCTCTCCATCGTGATTTTAATTACATTTTCAAAGGAATCGATGCATTGTGGAGAGTGTCTCCATAGTAAATGCGAAACACTCGAGTATTACTTTGTGAGTAACACTTCTGTTTTTAATTTCTTTATAGATTCCTCACCAATCGCTTGATCACCCGGAGATGTCTCTGCAAATTACCAAGGTTGGTGAAGCGCTTCAGGTTGTGTCCGAGCTCCTTGGAAATGTTGAAGGGATCAGTCAGCTGTCTCAGGTCATTCCGCAGATCCTTCGTCTTGTGCGACAGATGAAGTCACAAAAGGTCAGATCAGGTTCCACAATTTACTGCTTTGCAGAATTATCTTATCATTGATTGATTCATATATTGTTTGATTGATTGATTTATTGAATGATTTGTCCATTCATTCATTCATTGATCAATTCACCCATTATTCATCAACCATCCACTCATTCATTTATTCATATATTGATTGATTGATCCATTCATTCATTTATTTATTTATTGATTCATTCATTTATTCATATATTCATTCTTTAATTCATTCATATTCTGATCCATTCATGCATTGATCAATACACTTATCCATCCGTCCGTCCGTCCATTCATCCATCCATTGTTTTTAATTAATTAATTCATGCATAGAGGTGTCGTGGTGTAGCGGTTCTGACTCTGGCCTTTCATTCAGAGGGCCATGTGTTCGAATGTAACTCATATTACCCCTGTTAATCAACCCTTCAATTACTCGCCTTTATGGTAACTCATTACTTCTGACATTTCCATAGACTTGGTAGAGGAGCCATCGGGTCCCGATAGTAGGTGAATGTGATCATTTAATTCCTTGATATTCACCGATTGTATATTTTTTTCTTCCTTATTAGATGCTAAGACATGTTTTTGAAGAAGAGAATTCCAATCTGAAACAAGATTTGCAGGGAGCAAATGAAATCATCAGGGAACTCAGGTATGTGTGTTAAATCAGATAGATCACTCTGTGCCACATCTTCCAGCGGGAATCCATGTACAGTTGAGACCAAAAGCTTACATACACCCATGGAATTCAGTGAAGTTTGTTCGCTTGCCAAACATCGTAAAATTTACTGTAATCTTTAGAAATATGAATGCTACCATGACAAATTTGGTATCCAATGCAAGAGTGTATTTAGCTCTTTCACATGATTGCGATGCAGTTGGAATTTAAGTATATTTCAGGTGGAATTTTCTTGGAAAAAAGTATTATTCATGCCAAATGTATTCCGTTGTTATGATTTCAAACATCGTTTCATAAAAATGTCAAATCTATGATTTATATTACATTTTCTATCATGATATGTCATCACTTAACAAAAAAGTGTAATCTGAAATGTTTGTGTTGAGAAGTAACTATCACAAATATGAAATGTTTTTGTCAAGTTTTTATTTTTAATTTATCTAAAATATGAAGATTTTTTAAAATATATTTCTCAGCTCCTGATGACAAAGTAATGTGATGCAGGGGCATGACATACCCATTTGTTTGATATAAAATTCATCATGATAGCACAAATATTTTATAAGATACAGTAAATTTTATGATGTTTGGCAAACTTCTAGCCTCAACTGAATAAAAGTGCTGTGCATCTTTTCATTGCAGTATTTGCCATTGTTTTGTCTGCGGTGAAATATTTGAGGAGTGGTAATGAAGTTCAAGTTTGTCTTTATAATAATAATGGTCTTTATTGATACTCAAAAAACATTCATTGCAGCCAAAGGCTGAATTACAAATGCTAGTACAAGGTAAAAGATATAACATATAAATTGACAAAAACGCAAATATACAAACAAGTTATATATCATATATAGGTGAAAAGGTAAAAATAAATAAGTAAATAAATACATAAATAAAAACAGCCAGTCAATACAGAATGCATAGTGACCTCCATTCGACCTTGCAAAAGTAGCAGGAAACATAAATGAGTGGCGGTATGGAATTAAGTTGGTAAAAAAATCAATAAGTATTTAATACGTGTGAAACGGAAACGGTAAGAATAACAGGGAAAAGAAATGCGTAACAATTGGCAAAATCCTTGGATAGCATTGTGTGTTATTGGATTATAAAGAGAACGATAAATCGGTGTAATTGAACAAAAAGGCGTTTAACAAGGTCGAATGGAGCACTGAAACATATAACAGGTTGTTGGACATGCATCAAAGTTTTAACAAAAGAACAAGTCCGCCCCAGCAAAAAGTCGACCCGAACGAATAGATAACTGAGATATAATAGGCATAGTGCTCAGCATTTCACATTCTAGCCGATCCAGCTCTATTCATTCGAATCAACCTACAGTCGGGGCAGACTTGGCTTAAAAGAAAGGGATAGGGAGAATGGAGAAACAGAAAAAATGGAGTAAATAAGAAAAAGGATATTGGAGAGAGAAAGAGAAAGCAAAGATGCAATGCCAACAATATCAAATATTACATATTACAAGTACAACATGCTATCAAAAAAGAAAAACGTTAAAAATGTAAGAGACAAATTTAGAACTCTTCTATCGTGTCTATCCTGTTATACTTCACTGTAATTGCACTTCATGATTGCACTACAAAATTGCACTTAATACTGGATGTGTATGCATATAAATCATTCAAATATCAATTATACATGTACATGCAATACTCGACTTCATAATGAAATTACTCAAGTGATTTGTGTACTGCAAGGTAGAAAAGGAAGGAAAGAAGAAAAATGAATGAGAGAAAGGAAGAAAAGAAAAGAGATGGAGGAATATAGTATCAAGATAATGGAGGTGGACATGATAAGGGGATGACAGAGAGAAGATGAGGAAAATGAAGATGAGAGAAAGAGAGAGGGGAGAGAGTATAAGAGGAAAGATAGGGAAGGAGACATAGTAAGGAATGAAGGAGAGGAAGAGTAAAACTTACAGACACTATACATGTACATATCTCACACATTTCAATTAAGTAGCGACAGCTTCTCATAACAATAACATGGGAATCCCAGCAAAGAGGAAAAACTAGTGGAAGATAAAAAGAGAGAAGAAACAGGAAAGGAGAGGGGTGACAGAGGAAAATAGGATAGTAAGAGAGAAGAAAGACAGAGGAAAATAGGATAGTAAGAGGAGAGAAGAAAGAATATTTATTTGTTCATATTGGAAATTTATTTTGTTCACAACTTCAAGTCAATAGTCAATAAACATTAAAATACCATATTAAACATATAAAGCCATTATTACATTTGTAAGAATTATATACAGTGAAATGAATACCCAAAGGCTAAAAACAAATAATGTACATAAAGCCTCCATTCCCTCTGGCCTCTATTTGTAGTATTAATTCCAGACCATTACTGTATTGCCTCCAAAGAGATTTAAAATACATTTGTGTAATTAAATATTTCATTACAAACAATTGAATATTTCATTCCAATTATAAGTGCATGTAGTATTAATATATCAGATCAAGTAACTGTATAGAAATAATTAGTAATCAATATTTCGGTAAAAAAAGTCATTCCAGTGATAAGTGCATGAAGTATTAAAACATTAATTCCTAAAAGCTACTGTTTGCCTTCAAAAAGATTAAAATTAGATGTGTGTAATCAATATTTCATCACAAACAATTCAAAATTTCAATGAACTCTCTGCTTCTCAGTTTTAAGTAACTATTTAATTCTATTGGCTTCTCGTGCTGGGCCTCAGGGAGTTTCATAGACAAAAAATAATTATAAAATTGCTTTTACGGTTGATTAAAACGCACAAGGAGGAATCTGCCATTTTGAAAATTAATTTAGAGAGGAAAAAAAAGAAATATGAATATGGGCATTGCAAATTATGCTAGAGGGTGGTTCCTTACAAATTAAGGTCAATTTCAAAGTATAGTGTATCAAGTTAATTCAACACTAAGGTTTAATCATTTGCTTACTTATAAGTAAGTATAAATGCTTTATTGATGAGGAAAGTAGGAAACGTTGGCCTTTGTATTGCTCCTGTCCCAGGCCTCGTGAGACCAACATCAGTGTTTGATCACAGGGCTACTTTTGTGATTGATTTTCATTGATCATTAGTTGCAATCAATCATACAAATAAATGTTATGATCATTCTGTAGACCTTGTGCTACAAGCCCCGGTTGAAAATTAAAAAAATAAATAAGTTGACATAAATTGTACATAATTAGAGGTCTTACCAAGACTGGAATTGAGGATTGATGACAAATGACAACTCTTTCAATCTGTTGCATAAAAAAATTGCATGTCTGCATAATTGGGCTGAATCCAATAAAATGCAATTAAATCCTAAAAAGTGTATCAAAATGGACATCTGTTTCTCTAGAGATCCAGTTAACCACTATCCCCTTACCCTTGATAATTGTGTACTTGCTAGTGTGACCCAAGTGAAATTACTTGGCGTTACAATACAGAACGATTTAAAGTGGGAAGCACATATTTCTGACATTGAAAAGAGAGCAAATGCAAAACTATATATGCTCCGCACTTTAGCAAAATACGGTCTTTCTCACTAGGATTTAGTTGCAATTTTTCATTGGCTATATTCGACCAATACTGGAATATGCTGCTCCAGTTTGGAGCGGAGGTCTCACAATTGCCCAAAGACAACGCTTAGAAAGAATTCAAAACGCGCATTAAGAATTATTTTTAGAAATAATTATGATTGTTACACTACTGCTCTTACTCTGTCAAAATTACAATTATTAGAAAAGCGTCAAAATGATCTGAGTGTCGCCTTCTTCAAAAAGACTATTATTTACAGTTCAGTTTGAACAGTTCATTCCCCAACGATTTCAAACAAAAAATCTACGTAAAACAAGAAAGATATACGAACCCAGATGTAAAACTAAGCGTATGTGGAACAGCCCAATCCCTGATCTGATCCGTTTGTACAACAAAAACCCTTGAATGATTATGCTTTTGGTATTGTATATTACTGTTAGGATTATTTGTCATATTCATTGCCGTAACTTGCCCTTTCTTTATTATGTATTTGTTACGTGTTCTTGTCAGGGTCAATTTTACCCTCCCTGATGGTTTTTCTTCTTCTTTTCCTACCTTAATTCTCTAACCCTGTACTCTTTCCTTGCCTTCTTCTTTCCAGAAATCTTTCTTGATCCTGACAACACACAGTTATGCATGAATGTAATTTTAATAGTTTTAATTGTATCATAAGATCAATGGTATACAGTATACTGTATTTTATCTACTTACACACTTGAACATTGTATTGTAAAATGTATTCAACGAAATGTATACTTGTATTTTTAGCTTTGTAATTCACATGCAATTCAGTTTGTTAACTGCAATATGTGGAGAATTTTAATAAATACCATTTATCTATCTATCTACCTATCTATCTATCTATCAAAGGAACTCTAAAAACCCAAAGGAAAATATTTTTCACTCGATTAGAGCCTGCATTTGTGACTTGTGCCTGTTTAATGATAATGGTACCCAGTTCTTTATGTCCATATCCGTTTCTAAAGGACGTGGATATTACCCCGGTATTTGAAAGCAATCTTTCCGCAAAATGGGTCAGAGATCGGATACAATGTAGGTCATATGTAAATTGAAATTAATAAATTCAACTGATTTTTTTGCATACAAAGTTTGAATCAATAGACTGAGTGATGTATAAATGTTGAATGTTTTCTTTGTATTTTTATTTTAGGGAGATAATTGAGAAGCTTGAAATGGAAATACTGGATCTCAAGAAAGCCTCAGAAGATAAATCGCTCAAGGACTTTGACGTTGTTACAAGGAGAGAGGCGGCAGATATAAAAGAGGAAGAAAAAAAGGTAAGAGAAAATATTTTGTTGGGTTTCAGAGAGCATGCCCCCAAGTTGAACACTTATTTTGAATTCATGCCTTTGTGTGACTCCCAGACCTTTTTTTATTAAAAAAAGTTATCCCTTTATTTGTTCAAACCAAGAAGGAACAATGTGATACCTCCTTGTTCAGACAAAGTCTGATTTTTGATGACTTGTTTGGCATAATGCTGCTATTATTTTTAAGCACTAGGAGACTTCTATTAAGTGAAAAGCACTATGTACACTATATATACACTATATATCCACTATATATCAAGTAACACCGCATACATTCGTAATTCCGAAGCTTCGTTATTCCGAAGGTTCGGATATTCCGAAGGTTCGTTATTCCGAAGGTTCGGATATTCCGAAGGTTCGTAATTCCAAAGGTTCGTTAATCTGAAAAAGAAATGTGGTTCGTAATTCCAAAGGTTTGTTAGTCTGAAAACTAAATGATTAACTAACGTTATTTCATTTTCGAATTAACGAACCTTCTGAACAACTTTATTTCATTTTCGGATTAACAAACCTTCGGAACAATGATCCTTATTTCGTTTTTGGATTAACGAACCTTTGGAACATCGAACTTTATTTCGTTTTCGGATTATCAAAACTTCGGAATATCGAACCTTCGGAATAAAGAACCTTCGGAATTACGAAGTGTAACCAAGTAACACTACAGTTGGCCCAAAATGACATCAATCCATGAGATTTTGCCACTCTCTTAATACCTGTACCCTATTGCACACAATCAACATCAAGTTGCATTAGATGTTTATTAAACTATAATAGATACAATGCACAATAATTGAGCTCATGATATTCAATTCAAGAGATGTCCCTACTAGTTCAGGTACTCTGTGGCACACAAATAGGACTTAAAGTGTAAGTTGCAAGGGTAGTTGTCATTGGCATGTCAAATCTTCACAATCATTGACCATTTAATAAGTTATTAGCACTGGCAGTCTATATTACCTTACCTTACCATCACTAGTGGCATACATATGGAGAGGAGGGGGGGGGGGAGAGAATAGGAAAGAAAAGGAAAGAGAGGAGGGTGGAATATGGTATTATTTTCTGAATATCTTGTCAAAATCTATCACATAAATGGATCTTTGTAACAAAAATGTCTAATTTTTTGCTTGTTGCCTTAGGAATTGTGCTTTTCAGCTAGTCATTATCAAAGGAAAGCTCTCGGATCTAACAACTTGTAACATTAAACATTAAAATGTTTTCCTGGAGTGTGCTTCTCTACAAGGAAAGTTTTCAGATCTGACAATGTGTTAAATGACATTTGTTAATAAAATGCCTCTTAAAACTTTTCTATATTTTTTTTACCATTTGTATATATATATTTTTTTATTTACAGCATGAACAGAATACTACATCGGCTCAGACACCTTCCCCGGCACCATCAAGCGAGGGCGTATCTGTGGATGCATATGAAACTCTCCAGAAGAAGATAATAACACTCAAGCAGAAGTTGGCTCAGGTATGTATGATAATTGTCTTTAGCAGGATTTCAATTTTGGTGCTGATGTTGATAGCAAAATTTATTTTTCTTTCTTTTTCTTTCTTTCTCAGTTTAATTTTAGCCTACAAAAATGGTCTAAAACTCATTAGTGACAGCTCAATACCAAATGAGACTTATCCCATGACCAGTCTTTATTTTTCTTTTGGTGCTGTACAGATGTAAAATTTGTTCCAAAACCAAAACAAATGGACAACACCGAACATGAAATCAGCCACTCTCGTTGGTTCATGATATATAACAATGTGGCTCCTTTCCCAGTCATAGTTACTGTCGTCTCACAACTCTTGGCTGGTCTACTTAGGCTACTATGAGTCTTTTCTGATTCAGCCATTGCAATAAGCCTCAAGTTTTATGAAAAAAATTCCTTTGAAATCACTGTTAGTGGTAGGGGAATTAGGGGGCATCAAGGCAGTTGAGGTTGGCACCATAGGAAATCGCCTTCATTGCCTTGTGTTAAAGCTAGACATGGGTTGATTAATTTTGAATAGAATTTTAAAAGAATAAAATACTTGAATAAGTAATTATGTAGAGGTGTTACGGCTCAGTCTCCGGACTTTGAGACACAAGGTCTGGGGTTCAGGCGTTTAACTTCACTTGCCACTCTCCTCCCAGGGTCCTGTCTCATGAAGCTGTTTGTATAAAGTTAAGAGCGACTCTAAGAACGACTGGTGAAATTTTCTTATTCGCTAAATAATCACCAATGGGCATTTGATGGTGAATATCATTTACCATGAGAAAGGATCACCAGTCGTTCTTAAAGTCACTCTTAACTTTATGCGAACAGGTGGGTGTTTCATAAAGCTGTTCGTAAGTTAAGAGCGACTTTAAGAATGACTGGTGATCCTTTTTTATAGTAAATGGTATATTCAATGGCGATGGTTTGGCACGTAAGTAAGGATCACCAGTCGTTCTTAAAGTCGCTCTTAACTTACTAACAGCTTTATGAAATGGCCCCCTGGTGTAATAAATGGGTCCTTGGTAGAAACTCCTTGAATCTTGAGCATCAGGGGCCCGTTTCACAAAGAGTTACAACTGTTGTAACTTTGCCATTATGGCAACTACCATGGTAACAGGGCTCAGCAGCCAATCACAATCAAGGTTACCATGGTGGTTGCCATAATGGCAAAGTTATAACAGTTGTGAAACAGGCCCCTGATCAGAGTAATTTATTTATTTATTAAAACATCTTTCAACAGGATAAAACATTAATCAGCTCGCAGGCTGTTTCACATAATGGTCCTGCATAAAGAAAATATACACATATTAAAAGGAAAGATTACAAATAATTAGGAATACATGTAAATATATTATCAAAATTAAAAAACAAATAATGCTAAAATTGAAACATCAGAAAAAAAGAACTTAGCAAGATTTATCTCATAGTAAGATAAAGAAGTGAAGGAAAAGGAACGAGGTTTTATACATCGATATCAAGACAGGAATGGGTCTCAATTTAAAGAGTCTTAACAATATTAATACTCATAGGAAATCGAGACACATTGATGATTAGTAGATGTGTCTTACTTGGCAATCATGCTAATAGTATCAATACTACAGATATATATATGGATCAAAGTAGAACAGTAGAACAAATTTCTTGTAATGATGTTTGAAACTTTCAACAGAAATGGCATTCTGGATGTCTTCCGGGAGTTTGTTCCAAGTTACTGCTCCGGCATATCTAAAGGATTGTTTAAATAGGGATATATTAGGTTTGGGTAATACTACATTTAGTGAATTTGCATTCCCAGGGTTTAATGCCATGGCGATCGAAGTACATTTCAATTTTCATTTGTTAAGCGGGGAGGGGCAACGCCCCTTATACACTTGTACATGAGAATTGCCAGAAAATAATCTCGACGTTGGTCAATAGTTTGCCAGGAGAGTTGATTTATCAATGCATTCCCGCTCGCAATTTGATAGTCAGAAATTCCAGATACATATCTGGCAGCTCTTTTTTGCAATCTGTTTAGGGGCAATTTGTAGGCTGCTGGACAGTTGCCCCAAACAGAGATTGCATAGTCTATACAGGGCTGAATTATGCATTTATACAGGATATTTAGTACATGTGAACTCAGGAATTTACTCAATTTGCCTAAAGAGTAGATCTTATAGGCAATCGATTTACATAATTCTCTTAAATATACATTCCACTTCAGGTTTTCATCTATCACTATGCCTAAATACCTTATAGACTACCTGTTCAATCAGATCATTATTATTATTTGTTTGGCGTCACCTGTGCCTGGGAGGCGAAAAGCGAACTGAATCACTGTGACCCGCAGGTCTCTCCTCCTGATATAACTGATTGGGGGGAATGCAGGTGGACCACTACAATTAATGAATATATTCAATGTATTCAATGTATCAATGTATCAGATGATCTTAATTTAATTAGTATTGTTTTGGTTTTGCTTGTATTAATGCGTAATCGGTTTCGGTTGTACCAGTCATTTTAGGCGTCTACATCTTTCTGTAATTTCTTTGTTACATCTTCCAACTTACTGTCAGAGGCAAATATTACTACATCATCAGCAAATATGCTGCAAGTACCTTCAGTAATACATTCAGATATATCATTAATAAAAATTAAGAACAGGATGGGGGCCAGAACACTGCCCTGCGGTACTCCAATTTAAAGCTTTTTTTTTTAGTAATGCTGGGTTATAGTGCGCAATTCTTAGAAACGTATTGATATCTTGCAACATAAATTATATAAATGTTGCATATTATTAGTATTATTATTTTTCTTGTTTTTATATTTCGTCTGCAGGTTGTGAAACTGAACCACTCGTGGGATGAGCAGTATCATCGCATGGAGGCAGCTCTCAAGCAAGAACTGGAGAAGACCAAACTGATGATTCAAGAAATAAACCAAGATGCGGAGAGAAAAGAGAAAGAACGGGATGAGATTTTGGTCGTAGCTAAGCGTAGGATCGAAGAACTGGAGGTAGGTTCCTAAAGATAAGGCCATTGGTAAGATTGTATTTATGGGGTTGTCTGGGTAGTCTTGGTAATGATGTTTTCATGAAAGGATACTTCATGGAAGCACTTTTTACATTGTGATGATGCTGGTGACGATGATGATAGTCGTAATTATGATAATGATGATGATATTGAGGACACTAGTGATGGTGATTTTGGCTATGATTTTGATGGTGGCAATGATGATAGTGATGGTGATGATGGTGGTGGTGGTGGTGAAAGTGATGGTTATGGGGATGATGGTGATGATGGTGATCATGATGATGGTGATGATGGTGATGATAGTGATGATGGTGATGATGAGTATGATGGTGATGATGGTGATGATGAGTATGATGGTGATGTTGATGATGATGGTGATGTTGATGATGATGATGATGACGATATTGATGATGATGATGATGATGACGATGATTATGATTATGATGATGAGGAGGATGATGATGAGTATGCTGTTGATGGTGATGATGATGATGATGATGATGAAAGGTTTACAATTCAATTATGCATAACAGTATCATGATAATGCACAAAAATTGAGTACGTATTCTGCAATATTAGTGTCATGCAGCATTTTATCCATATTTCTCTCTCCAGAAAAGCTGCAAAATGAATATAAAAAATACTATAAATTCATTGTATGCTGTTCAAAAGCAACGTAGCTGTGAAATAACCCAACAGTAGTTTTTTTTCCAAGAGCCTGATGCATATGGAAGGGATATCAGACAACTGATAAAAAGAAGAAAAAAACTACTTTTGCTCAATTTATGAGTTCATTTTCATCCTATTCTTTGAAGGCTTCAAAAGCTGATCTTCAGAAGAATTACGACCAAACCAAACAACAGCTTGGGAAGGTAAACCGTTATGCCGTCTCCCTGCAGGGTCACAAACAGGAACTGGAAACAGAGGTCAAGAGATTGAATGAGGTAAAGTCAATCATTACTTTGTCTATGAAATGCCTGATAATCCCACCCACATGGTGTATTTCTATGCTTTACACAACCTGTTTGTCTAAAAACTATTTTTTCATATTGCCAGTTAGCCTACATTAACTAGTAGACATAAGTTAGTCAATGTTCTGTCGGTGGACAAGGGGCATCACTGACTAAATTTCATGGCCCTGAATTCATAGGCAGTACCCCCTGTTGGTCAGGTTGGTCTTCTAAAATGTAGAGATTCAACCCAAAGCTCCTTTATTTGAGAGCAAAAGCCTTTTTTGTCTCACCTGCATAGCAGAGTGAGACTATAGGTGTCCCTTTTCCGGCAGCGGCGGCATCATCAACATTATCTTAATCTTAAGCAAGGTTAAGTTTTTGAAATGTCATCAAAAGCTAGCTCATAAAACTTGGGCATAAGGCTATTAATAAGTATTACTGAATATCCTGCCTGAGTTTCAGGTCACATGACCAAGGTCAAATTTCATGTAGGGTCAATGAACTTAGACCATGTTAGGGGAATCACTTTCAAAATCTTATCCAAGGTTAAGTTTTTGAAATGTCGTCATAACTTAAAAAGTATATGGACCTTGTTCATGAAACTTAGACATAAGGTTAATAGTGTATTACTAAAAATCTTGATCAAGTTTCAGGTCACATGACGAAGGTCAAAGGCCATTTAGGGTCAATGAACTTTGGCTATGTTGGGGGTATTTGTGGAATCATCATCATAATTTTGAAATGTTATGGATTAAGTTCATGAAACTTGGACAGAAGAGCAATCAAGTATCCCTAAACATCCTGTGTGAGTTTTAGGTCACATGACCAATGTCAAAAGTCATTTAGGGTCAACAAACTTTGGTAATGGGGTATTTTTGGAATTGTCATCATAACTTAAAAAGTTTATTGATCTAGTTCATGAGACTTGGATATAGGAGCAACCATGTATCCCTGAATATCCTGTGTGCATTTTAGGACAAATCACTAAGATCAAAGGTCATTTAAGGTCAATAAACTTTTGCCATGTTGTGGGAATTTGTTGAATTAGCATCATAACTTAGAAAGTTTATGGATCTAGTTCATGAAGCATCTATAGACATAAGGGTAATCAATTATGAATGATTGTTTTTCACATGTCTGAGGTCACATGATAATGGTCAAAGGTCATGTTTGGTCAGTGGACATAGTATTTATTATCGTGTAAATCAGTGCTTCTCAACCTTTTTTTACTAGAGGTCCACTTTGACTCTCAGGATATGACTACTTGTCTTGACTCAAAGACTGTCTCGACAATTATAAAGAGCATATTAGTGCGTAACTTTATGATCTTGTGCTGCAGTAGCATAATGAGCCAAAAAATTGAGGTGGCTTTATATGGCATATTGCGTACAATTAATAAAATATTGTGGGCGAGCAAGCAAAAAATTGACATTTATATTACAAAAATCCAAGTTTGTGATAGATTTTGACATAATATTCCAAAAATAATATCACATTTCACCCTTATTCCTTTTTTTTCTTTTCTTTCCTTTTCTCTTTTTTTTCTTGCTCATGAAATATCTGGGGCCAAGAGCCCCCCCCCCCTCTGTATGCAAGTGTCCTACAGTGAATAAATCCTTTTTCCTCTCAAAACACTCTTGGCTTTCCTGCACTCTCTAGATGTTTTATCTCTGAAGCTCGGACGATTTAAGCACCTTATTTGACAATAACGTCAGCACATTCAACAAATATTGCTTTTGGTTTTGCACCACTGCGCAGTTATGATCAATCCAAATTTAATGTATTTAGGGTCATATTTTTTACAGTTACCTTCTGAGACTTTTCAACAGTAGATTTTATTCCTCCCTCACCCTTTCGCTTTAAACCACAGTCCATTTTGATGAAAGTACATGATAAAGCTCTTAAGCACATTCGAAGCAATCAGTTTGAGAAATAAATGCATTTGCAAAGGTCCGGTGTATGGGCGATAATCAACTCTACACAACATGCATGCACATGAGGCCTGAGGTTCACATCAAAGTTAGATCGAAACCATCATACAATGTGTATGTATATCACAACATGCTACCAATAGGCGTGCCCTTAGCTTTGTTTGACCCACGGAGACCAATCAAACATACCATTTTAGGACATTAAATAGAACATGTTAAATATACTATAATTTTTCCCCTATTTTTTTCTGCTTCTCTGGAGCTTCTCGCGGCCCACCTGAAAGAGCTTCACGGCCCACTGCTTTAGAAGCGCTGGTATGAATGTTTCTTTTGTGAATAATTATTTAATAGCTGTTTTCAAAGTCAGCACTGCTGTTATATCAAATCAAGTAATGCGGGCGAGACTGCCAGAGGCGCTCTACTTGTTTTAACAAGAAAATCATACATTTCTCTGGATTTTGAATAGGATTTTAAGCACACTTATAAAAACACAAGGAATAATATCAACTTAATTTTTTGTGGAATGAAGATAAAATCTTTAGGTGCACATACATGGCCCCCTTCTTATGATTGTTTATGTGTTTTGCTATAAATACAACAGAAAATTTGATATGTACTGATAAATCACTCTAAAAGCAAATTTTATATTTTAATTTGGGGGACTATGACTTTATTACTGCTTTATATACATTAAAGGATAGGATGTGCCTAAATACAAGTAATCTTTCAGGGTGATTTGATCACCCCTTTCACAAATTCTGGTATTCAATTGGGTTCTAATCTTCGTTTCGTCACCTTTGAACAATAAAGGGAGATTTGTGGCACCCTATTTAGTTTGTCCATTTGTGGTGTGATATAGAAAGGTACCCTATAACAGTGTGTCCTAGCCTTCTTAGAAGTGAGGAAGATTAACATTCTTCTTTTTGTAAGGTTGGTTAAGCACCATGAAGGGGTAACTCATTTCAAGGTTTATGCTATACATGCTGCTGCTAAAAAGCTGAAATGTCTGCATTTACAATGGTACATGTATGCATGTAGAAATAAAGAAAATTCACAATTCTTGTATCATAATTGTACGTTATTAAGATAAACTTGAGGCACATTTTAAATAAATAGATGAGTTAGAAATACATCAGTTTAAAGATGGGAAGTCTTCTATTTCAGAATTCAGTTCTTGTAATACCCCTTTCATAAACCCATCCTCCAATTATCCGCCTAAGAGTAATGCAGATAATTCAATAAAAATTGCATCTACAAACTCTGAAAATAATCTGCACTATTTTTTTTACGAGCGCCCGACCTGAAAAAGGCGGATAATTGTCATGGCAACTGCACACGCCCCCTCCAATGGGGTTGCGTTGGAAAAGGGTGACCTTGTGACCGCACCATGGCAATTATCCACATTACTTTGGAAATGCGTTCATTAAGTAAAAATCTGGTCCCGATGCTGCTATTATGTGGATAATTGCAGCATCAAAATAATGCGGATAACTCTGGTCCTGCTCCGATTTTATGGCCAAATTATGCGGATAATATCCGCATAATTTGGTTTATGAAAGGGGTATAAGTTTCCGGTGGTTTGAGGATACTTTTAAACATTTCATGATTATGCACTAAAAAGCCTTTATTATTCGATAGTTACCATTGGTCTGACATTTGTGCTCCTCAGCAAATTAAAACTTGTCCAATCTGAAAATTTTATTGTCAGACGATATAAATGGTGATGAAATTGGTCACTGTTCACACTTTGTGTACTTTCCCGTAAGATGCCAATTTCATCTTAAAGTGTTGGTGAACGAAGCAGCAAGCAAGAGGCCACCAGGCCTCATCTGGCACAGTTGAGAAAACCAATAGTTGATGCAATTTGATGTATGCATTTCTATACTTTTTTTGTTACTTAAGATTTATATTTATATTTTATTTCTGACAATTGTAAGCGCTATGATACTTTTTGTGTATAGCGCATATAAATAACCGTTATTATTATTATATAATACCTAGATGTACTTACTGTGCAATTGTTCCAACATTTACTATGTCTCATTTAGGAATTAGATATTGGAAAAATAGTATTGATTTATAAAGCAGCCCCAACCCCCCCCCCCCCCAAAAAAAAAAAAACAACACACAATACCATGAACACTTGTGCCTCTCAGTCAATTAAAATCAAGGAAATATATCAAAGGACCTGGCCACGGAGGATTATCTATTGTTACTGGGGTGCTGTGACAATGCTCAGCACCCCCAGTAACAATAGAATAATCCTCCATGGCCAGGTCTATGAATATATCACACACTTACTCTTTGTCAAATATTTATCTGATTACAGCAACTATTACAAGACCAAGTAGATATTACCCAAGTAATCAACAGTATTACGTACATGTACATTTAGTTTCTTGCTGCTCAAATCAAACAATATGATTCTATAATGTACATGAAAACATTCAAGTCCCAGTTGAAAACTTATTTAATCTCCCATTAACAGTTTAATATTGTGTGTATTCAGTAGAATTCATATTCTATTCTTGTTTGTTTTCTATTGCTGTTGTGTTTTGTGTTTATTTTCCTTGAAGCGCCATGAGCACCGAAGGGTGGACCTGTGCGCTATATAAGTAGCCACCATCATTATTATTATTTAAAACTGAATTTCTTTGTTTGTTATGCCTATGATATGTTTGCTTGTGAGTGGATTGAAATCCAAACCTAAACTGGTAATATAAAAGTTGCTTAAGTATATTCAAATATATGATCACAGTAATTTGATCTGATAATTCATGTCCCATAGCTGGTTAATAATTACCTTTAAGACCAGGAGTATGATTGAGATTTAATAAGCACATATGTCCTGATTGTTTCATTTTCATAAATCAGCCTTCACAGTACTTCCGGGTGATGCAAAACTAACCTTAAGTTCAGTCCTTATTCTTCTTTTTTAAATTCATGTCAATAATAGATATTCTGAGGGTAAGCTTGGCTGTGGTTATCTCTCTAAAATTCTCTCTCTCTTTGAGGTCTTGTCAAATGATCAAACTGGGCATGCCATTAACAGTGGTTTGTGTCCTTAAATACAATTAAAAAAAAAACTTAAAGATATTAATTTTCTGTCAGATAATTATTTTATTCAAATATTATGATCACTTTGAGAGTAGAGTTACTCTTTGTTATTTACATTTCGTAAATTACTTTGGACATTTTACTATGGAAATGTGCTACAGTATATAAGGGCCAAAATGTATTTAATGAATGAAATCATTTGACAGGCTGCAAAAAAGTTGCTAAAAGAAGCCGTTACGAAGACTAGCAACCTTTCTGTTCTGAAAACCCCCCTGTGCCTTTCCTGTAGCGTTTGATTTAAAACTGAAAATGATACCATAACGCAGGATATAGGAAGGAAGTGCAGGAAGTCAGACACACAGGGTTATTAATTCATATAACAACAGGCGCCCTGATACATTGCGAAAGAAAGATACATATATTTGGTTAGGCAATGCATATATTGATTGATTAGTACTAGTACTGGTAGCAGCAATGAGTAGTTTCATGAGAAAGTCTTTAAAATCAAGGTCAATTTTCAGAAAATCATTGCACATGTAGATCTAGATCTACTACGTTTATTAGTTCACAGGCCTAATTCATTCCCCAATAGACTCGTGTGTTAAAGTGGCACTTAAAAAGAATTCATAAAAAATAAGAAGGAAATTCGAGGGTTGAATGTTTACTACCAGTTGATAGGATAAATGTCTGTCATTCCATATCTGACCAGAAAAGGGTACCTCGACCGGCTCATTTTAAAAATAAATCAGCATTTACGAAGACTACACCTGACGGGACCAAATTCATCACTTGAGAGAGTAAAATGACCCTAATTCTTCCACCAGTAAAAATATAGTTCCGTAGTGGTGAAATATCTTTCCAATTGGATTGTCAGTCATATTCATACATTTTTGTCAATCAGCAATATCAAATTTAAAAATTCAGCAATGGGTTGGCTCGAATGAATATCTTTGGCCTGCCAGTTGTGATTAGGCCCATGCAGCCTGTAATAAATCATGAAATCTATGGTGAAAAGGAAGCATACTGAAGTTCACCAAAAATGTAAGCATGTATATTGATGTACGCTTCGATTCTTCCAGGAAGAAATATAAATTACGAAGAGAAGATAAATCTGTTCATTTGGAATTGCTGTTATTGAAACCGAGAACAGTTTCACGTCCGATCCGGGACGCTTCTTCAGCTCGTCCTGTATTGCTTTGGAAAAGAAATGTCACCCGGCAGAAATACTATGCTTATTTCCTTTTTTATCACCAATTACACATTCTCAGACTAATACATGTACAAATTCCAATATGGATTACGTTTTAACTCATTCAGTTTGTTCCTTACCACTACTGACAAACTGTCAGCCATAACTTAGGTCAGTGAAGTACACTTCAGTGCTTATCAAAATCCCCAAAGAATGAAAATTTATTACAAATAGTATACCGGTACTCACAACCACTTTTTTTTTGATACACCTGATTAAAAAAAAACTTGTACTAATCTGCTTCTCAGATTTGTTAACATTCTTCAAGATACTTTAATATAGTGGACAAGGGATTCCCTTTAAACAATAAACCTCCCAATTCATCATATGGTCTCGACTCAAACTTTTGACAGATGAGAACTCCTATGGTTTTATTCTACTGTATTGACTCAACCAACACTATGGAATATAATATGTTACACTGAAACATATATGTACGTGCACCATTGATCTCTTATTTGTTCATCAGAAACTTCACAGTTGCAAGAAGAAAAAACCTGTAGTTTTCTCTGAATTATACTATGAACAGTTTTTGCAATTGGTCTCCAAGGCTCTTGAGCAGAAATTTCAGGTTTCAGAGAAGAACTGAAGTTTTCTCTGAATTATGGCATGAAACACTTAAACCTAATTGATAAACCATTGGTCTTTTAGGCTCTTGAGCAGAAACTCCATGTTTCCGAGAAAGGGAAACCGGTTGCCGCAATTGCTTCTCCATCTCGTAACGACAAGAGCAAACCCAAGAAAGATGAGTGCGTCCTTCACAGCCACGAAGAGAGATCCATCCTTGCCAGCATGACACCAGATGAACTGATTGAAGAACTTGGTCTGCTCAAACAACAGGTAAAAATGGGCGTGTTTGTAACAGAATATCTTGAATTAGCCACCACGAGCATGAATTTTCTTTTTATTCCTCGTTACTTGTTTGAGAGTGATGTGTGGTGTGAAGAGGCAGATGTTGCGTTGGGAAGAGAAGGTGGATCAGAAGACAGATGCAAGTACATTGGTATGGGCATGTGTTGAGGAGAAATATTGATCATGTTATGAGGAGGGTGCTTGAGTTTTTATGGAAATAGTAGAAAGGGTACCGTTCGAGATATGGTTTGTTGCAAAACTTGTGCTTTAAGAAGTTGAGAATTTGAGCTCCCAGTCATGCCTGTGCAAGAATCTGTTGAGTAAATGCTTATCACGAAAAGTAATTTCCTATCAGTTGGTTTAATTTTGCATAATTTTTCATTTTGATTTGCTCAAACTACAATGTACGTGTTTTTAAACTGTGTTATTTCTATCAGGGATATTTCCGAAAGTTATGTGTTTTTTCATTCTCTTACTGGGATTATTCTTCAACTCAGGTTGACGTGTACAAAAGCGATTTCTACAAGGAGCAGCGTGACCGCCAGCGTGTCAACGGTGAAATGGAGGAGGTCAAGACGGAACTTCACAGGGCAAAGAAGAAGATGGAAAAACAGAAACATGAAGTAAATAAAAAAAATTAAAAAAAAACTTATTCAGGATATTTCTTTTTTAAAGCCTTTATTTGATCATATTTTTCATCAAAATGGCAAAAGTAGTGATTTTTTTTCATCAACACGTTCATTCGTTTTCAGATTATGTTCCAAATCTGATTGTTGACAATTTGTTTATCTCAACCTCTGCTTATGACCCATATTTCTATGATCATATTATTTTTGTGTAAATAAAGGGCAGTCATTTGCAAGATTTGTGTATATGACGATTTTGTGGAACTTATGGGCAATAATTCTAATTCAAATCAAGAATAACGATAATAAGATTCTGAAAGCAGTAAAAACTGCTATGTATATGTAGATCCTTACTTAGAGTTTTGCATTTTTGGGCAACCATTTTTCACTTATTATTTTTCACAAACAAGCTTCAGATATTGAAGGACCAGGCTTTGGCTTTCCAGTTCCATGCTGACGAGCGCAAGCAACGACCCGCTGCTCCTGCTGCAGCTCCTCGTCGAGAAAGGCCACGGTCGTCGGTAAGATATTTTCCCTCCTGAGCATGTTGACTAGTCGTCTGCTATGTAGCTGGTGAAGTTCACCCTGACAATAAGACGGTTTAAAAGAAAACACTTTAATTTAGGACATATTAAATAGCATGGGGCATGAGTAAAAACTGACAAATTAAAGAAGTATTACAGTGAACAATTTTCTAAAATACAACTACTATTTTAGCAAATCAGTTAAGTAGATGTCCAATGCAAATGATTTTTGTGCTCAGCCCTCTTAAACGAGATCACTGATTCATCATTTCTGTTGACTGTCAAAATAACTACACAATTATGCTCAATCTAAGCATAATGTTTTGTTCTCTTACCTCAAGTGTAATTTTTTTTTTTGCATAAAGAAACTTTTCATGATTGTTGTAATTATTCAAATAGTATATCAGTGAAAATTTGACAATATGATAATTTTTTTTTTTTTGGGGGGGGGTATGCATGTATTATTGATTTTTGTTATTTTGTTTGCCCTTACATAATTCTTTTTTGTCACAGGTTATTGTGTGCAAATTTACTTTTTTATATGAATTTTATTTGGTTTGCTTTAATGGTTTCAGTTATCATTTCTTTTGACATGAACTATGATTAACTTTTATTATTTTTTTTCTCCATGGAGCCCCAGGATAGAGTATTTGAACTCTTAGAGAATCCCCGATCCCCAACCTACCATCGACAGGCCTATCAGAGGAAAGGGAAAGTGAGGATGAAATATTTTATTATTCTTATCAAATGTGCTGGTCTTACAAATTATTCTACTTGAATTGCGCCTATATTCTCTGTTGAATGAGAGCGCTTTACAAACCCTCAACAGAGCTGCCAAGTAGTACTGATTTTCCGTATTTAGCACTGAAAATAGAGAAGAATACTGATGGTTTCATGCAAAATACTGATTTCTTAAGTTTCAGTTTAATGTGTTGTCCTATGGTATTCCTGTCAAAATACTTATTTCCTCACCAAAATACTGATTTTCAGCCTTGAAAATACTGAAATGTTCTTGTTCAGGTTGACAGCTCTGCCTTAAACCCAAACAACAACAAATATCTTTTAGAATAGTGACCAGTTAAAAAAAAATCCTTTTTTTTTAAATCAACTTGTTGTCTTGTGTCTTGCTGCCTGGGAATATTGGGCTAGTGTTCAATCTCAAATGCTGAAGATAGCATGAGTATCAATTTTTTTTCACTTAACACAATTTGAATGCTCAATTTTGAATCATACACATAAAACCGACCTGACCATTCAATTATTCCACAAATGATATTAGTATACCATTATTGCTTGTCTAATTGGCATTTGAACATTTTAATGTATTTTCTTAACTTGCCCCCCCCCCCTCTTCTTTCCTTAAAAAACTGCATATGGCCATGGACATAACAGATATATCTTGTATTTTCCACATAATAGGTTAATTTAACCAAATATATCATCAATTTTCTGCATGCATGTTGTCACATCCCTAAAGTCTTCTTATTTTGCTGCATGAACAATTTACTTTGTATATGTATTACAATTATTTTTTAAACACATGATGTGTATTTACTTGATCAAGGCATGCAGTTTGTGAATGAAATAATAATAATAGTCAGCAATTGATATAGCATCATCTTTTTGAGATACTGTTTCTCAAAATACACTAGTAATGTTTTTTCTATTCTTTATTTCTATTCTTTTAAAGGAGCTGGTCCCTCACGGTGTCAACTATGCTTTGAATGACGAGTATTGTGATGCTCAGGAAGAGTTCCAGATCTGCTATCCTCCAGAACTCTCTGACGATCATAGCTCTCATGGGTAGGTCCCATCCATATATCGCTAAATCTTCAACTTGGGCCCGTCTTACACAGAGTCACGATTGATCCAATCAATCTCAACTCTATGGAAATCCTTCCATACCATTATTTTCTCTACAGGAAAATTGCATAATCTCCTTAGTAAACAAAGAGAATCACACTGAATCTTCAAGAGAATGAAGAATGTACATCATCATATCAGAAAATATTGTGAACAAATTTGTAATTTAGATGTTAACATTGCTGGCCATCCATAGATGTCATTGATCAGGTCAATCGTATTCCTTTATAAGATGGGCCCCTGGTCTACGCCCAGTTAGTCTTCTCTGTTTGGTCTCATCCAGGGGAAAAAATGCATGGCAGCCTGGGTCAATTTTTTCCTCATCATGCTCAAAAGGAGCCCTTGGAAAATTCTCATTCACTGCTGTGTTAAAGCTTATCCAATGATGGAGATTCATGCAGCATGTTGTGAAAATAGTCCCTGAAAATGATATCAAAAGTTATTTTCTGCCTGGTCTCATCTCAGATGGTCTAATCCTTGTTCATCATGTAACCATTTGGACTAATTGATCCTTATCCCATTAACATTTGGTCTAATTTCCAGTTAGGCCACACGCATTTTGCATGATATAATAATAATAATATAGGGTATTTATATTGCGCACATATCCACCTTGTTAGGTGCTCAAGGCGCTCCTATATTACCCGGCTAAGCTAGACGTTCATAGCGCACACAGCTTTTTGAGGAATTACTTCCTACCGGTACCCATTTACCTCACCTGGGTTGAGTGCAGCACACTGTGGATCAGTTTCTTGCTGAAGGAAATTACGCCATGGCTGGGATTCGAACCCACGACCCTCTGTTTCAAAGTCCGAAGACTAATCCACTGGGCCACAACGCTCCACATATCCCCTTGTTATAATACCGTGTTAGTTTATATGTCTTGATGAACTGTTTATGAGCCAAATTTCTGTTTGAAAAAGTGCAAAAGGGCAAATTAGACGAACTGGGCATTAGACTAAATGTCATTTAGACTTACTGGCCCGTATTCTGATGTCAGGTTTAACTTAGACCATGGTCTAACTCTGTGCTAAAATTATGGGAAGCCAGAAGTGTCAAAATTTGTATTAAGTTGTATGTTTCTTATATTGGCTGTGCTCTTTTCTGATTCATCTATTTATACTTCCTAGACAATTATGAATGATTTGAGAGCCAAATGAGCTGAAATATGATAGCTCTACTGTTAGTGATTTATGTAACAATTGGCCAGCTATACTTAACCACAACTTTAAACCTGAGTTTAAGTTGAACCCTACTTCAGAATACGGGCCACTGGGTTTGAGAGCAAGTACATTTTAGACCAAATTGAAAGTAGACCATTTGTTCATAGACCAGTGCTTGCCACACAGAAACGTTGTTAGCCTAACAGAGTGCTTACAGCAAGCCCAGTCACATCTTTTGGAATTGTGAAGTAAAAACATTTATTTCCATGTTAAGAATGCATTGTTTTAATAAGGCATCGCTGCGGCATTAAGGCCACCGCACACCTTACGACAGCTTGCAATCCGATTTTGGAACAAATCGCATTTTGCTCATTTTCTGAAAATGTGAATGGAACATATCATTTTATTTGAGGTTAGAATTAATTGAAAGAATAGTGATATAACTATTTTGAAAGATTGCAAGCCCTTATTTTGGAGTAAAGGCCAAATTAGTTTCAAATCGTTGCCAATCAGATGACTGCTATGACGTCATTACGACTAAATATCAAATTTGCTTTTATTCTGAGAAGGATGATAGCATAGTCACAGATTCGAACATAGGTATTCGTACGATGATTTCGAACATTACACTAAGATATTTCCAAGTCTCAATATTAGCATCAAATTGTACAAATTCTAAGTTTTATTCCAAAATTGAGTCACAGACCAATTATAAGGTGTGCGGTTGCCTTTACCTGTTGTAACAAGGCCTCTATTTATAGCGCTAACTACGTTACTGTGCAGTCAGTACAGGTGAACATGAACTGTGTGTTTTACACTAGTGACCTTAGTTCAGGGCACAACATTAGCAGTGGCCTGGGGCAACCAAAAATGAGAGTCTGGCTATATTCTGCAAAAGCCCACACTTGGTGGTCCGGTCAGGCTTCCAAAGTTTTGATAAATTGTAATGTTTTCTATTGTTTTGGGAACACCAAATTTGCTTGGCAGGCCACCAAGGGTGTGAAATTAATGATTTTGGTGGACTGATTGGGCCACTAATAGTTGAGATCCTTTCACCCAGTAATGTATTGAGTTAATATACTTTACTCATAAAATTATCTGAATAGTTAATTGTGTACCCTCTCCAAAGAAAATTAGATTAAAGGTAATTTAAAAAGAAACTGTGTATGCCTATTTTAATTCTTTCTTATTGCTGTACATTTCTTCTATTTCATCTATTTCCCCTTGTCTTTTCAATTTTCTCAAATATTCCAGGAGTGACCACGACCCATTCTTCTTCACCCAGAAGTAGTCCTGAGAGCAACTCTGCCGAATCTGAAAATTGTTTGTAATTTTGTACATTGAAGTTGATGGAGTGCAGCAGCGTTGGAGAACAATCATTTTTAATCAATAGGTAATCCGTGGCAGAAAACTTTAAATTAATCGGCTTTCATCCTTGAATTTCACAATGAAAACACTCTATACTTCACTGACACATGGTGAAGAAATAAGAATTGATGTTTGAAAAAACATCCTATATGCATGTACATAGCAGTCCATTTTAAATCAATCAGCTTTTTCTCAGATAGCACTTTTTGCAAACAGTTTATGATAAAAGCTTTGCACTCAATCAACTTCATTGTATAAAGCTAATTTGAAAAAGTGAAGAAAAAAAAGAAAAAAAAATGTATTGAGATAATTTCATTTTATATAATAAAACGTTCTTGATAATGTAAATGAAAGATTAGATGAAAATAAGAATGAGAAATAGAGCAAAGTGATTTAAACATTAAGTAAAATACCTTAAATGAAGAAAGTCAATTTATGTGCACTTGTGCATTTGTAGTATTAGTATCAAACATATCAAGATGAAATATATAACACTGGCTTAAAATAAGCTGAACATGTACACTTATTTAGAAAAAGAATGAAATAATTGAAAAGCATTCAGATAAATTTTACTGTTGTTTGAATCAAGTATAGTAGCATTAGCATTAAAATGCTGTTCTGTTGTGTCAGCAGTATAAAAAAGGATTAAGTAATGCTTTTTGCATTGATACAACCAAACTTAAGTACCTGTTTTGAATCAGATAACCAGGAAAATTAATAGTGCTTTTACTTTTTCTTTTCGATTAACTCATATAGAAATGATCTTAGCAGCAATTTTACAATGGCTGTATTACGGCACTAATCAAATTTTAAAGAAAAAAAATAATCTGCAAATATGGATTATTACTCATATCAGACATCTGTGCTGGTAATTTACAAACCGATTTCATGAATATTGTGAAGGGATATGTATATTATTTGTATTTTACTCGGCCTCTACGTGCGTACTAACTTTGCATGAAGGGAGAAAATGCAAAATATACCTTTATATCTTCCCTGGGACCCGTTTCATAAAGAGTTACCATGGTAACCTTGATTTTTAATGACTGCTGAGCCCTGTTGCCATGGTAGTTACCATAATGACAAAGTTATAACAGTTGTAACTCTTTATGAAACGGGCCCCTGGTCTCGCATCGGAGTATCTGGGGATGCGTAGAAAGAGATAAGCATCATATTATTCCGTGCAGCGAAAATGCACGTCATAATGATAATCTAGATGAGACGGTTCTGGATACTGCGTCATCGGGCCTGGGACGCAACTTTTCAATTACATCGCAATGGTCAAATTGGTAAAGCCCAGAGGCCCTGGCTCAACATGACAACATACTAGTATCTAAATTTTCATATTTTTGCTCTTGATCACTCATTTGGATTATGGTAAAAATTTTAACTGAATCTTGTTTTGGGGAGCATCAAAGATATTTACCTTAGAAGAACGATATTAGGTGGTTTCAAACCGCCTCGATCACAAGAATCCCCGTTAAATTACGAGAACTTTTTTAGGCTGAAAAATACCCATTAATTATTCCTGCATTCACACCGCCCTGAAACATACCCCTTCGGGATAAGTTCCTGAAGTTACGAGCATGCGCAGTGTGGTCTGATAAGCAGGCAAGGCGCGAGATTCAAAATCACTAGCCCAGCAGCCACCCACGGCGCCGCACCCAACGACACGCTGGGCTAAAAGATCCCGTAATTTGCTTTCACATTGCCAAAATACCTGCGACCTTGGAAAAATCTCGTAAAGTTCTCGTAATTTCGCCAAGTACCTACTATAGCGGGTATTTTCTTTCGGGGATATTACACGTAGTTTGCTTTCACATTACCAAAATACCTGGTATTTTCTGATTGGGGTAAATTTCCCGATCAGAGAATACCTGGAACTGACGAACTTCGAGGCGGTCTGAAACCACCTATTGTCCCCGTATAAAGACTCTTGTTGGTATGATTCTGTTTCATCAATATATATATGATGTTCCCCTCAAGTCCAGTCAATATTATGCAATGATTTCATGCAACTATATCTTTGTAATGTATGTATTCACATATACTTTATTATATCATTTTGTTTTTATTATATTTGAGATTATTAACTCCCACTATGAATATTTAACAAGATATATATATTTTTATATTGCAGATAATGATTATCACCCTTTCGAAAATACGAATGGATTATTTAATTCTTTGGTGTATGTTAATAATATTAAGTAGCTCACTTTGAAACATATATATCATTTACGTCATTGTGGTCGGTTTAGCATGTGTGCACCTAACAGGCTGCGGATAATAATAATTGTGAAGTGCTTTGAACAGTTGTAGATTGATATCGGCTGTATAAAAGCCAATTATTATTATTTACTTCCATTTCATAAATGTAAAATAAAGGGGTTTTTTTGCTTTTAAATTTCTATGAAATTTTTGAGATCGTGAAAATTTCTAATTGAATTTGATGCTACCTGCTACGTTTGTAAACTTTGTGCCAGAAAATGCAGATTGGGAGATGTATAAGTTGTAGATTTATATAAAAAGCAATGATGGATTTGTTTAAATGTTGCCTGTGTATGGCTTATGCATATAAATACATGATTTTAGATAGAGTACTTGGTAAGGAATCGGGGTCGGCATGGGTATTTGTGCATATTCAAACATGAAGAAAGGGGAGTAAGAAATTCAAGAAAAATGTTTATTCTTCGTAGTTTTGCAAAGCAAACTGCTACTTACTGTACTCACCATCAAACAAACATTACATGTTGATATAGCATTAGCAAATGTATGATGCTACCCTTTGGTCATAACAAGCAGGTGACAAAAATCTGATTTCCTATCAACTAGAATAAAGAAAAGATTGATAATAGATCAGGTTTGTGTTTCATAAAGCTGTTTGTAAGTTAAGATTGACTTTAAGAAAGACTGGTGATCCTTTCTTGTGGTAAATGGTATATTGAATTCAGTAGCGGACCGTGACCCGGAGGAGACAAAGCATGGGGGGGCACTGCATTGTCTGTGAACAATGCTGTGCCCCCCATGCTTTGTCTCCTCCGGGTCACAGTCCGCCACTGATTGAATTGGCGATGGCTTAGCGAGTAAGAAGGGTTCGCCAGTTGTTCATAAACCCGCTCTTAACTTATGCACAGCTTTATGAAACAGCCCCCTGGCCTTGAAATGTATAATTCAACACCATTATGATTGAAAGGTCAAAAAAAATCCCAGGAAAACCCACGGTTGAGTCCATGGTTCATGCAGATTTCATGTATAAATTACGCTTAATTTAGCGCGTATCGGGCGCGTGTATAAAACATGTCCAATGCTGATGCACGCTTTTGTCACAGTGTGCCAAATTGACGCCTGTTACCATGGTTAGATACGCTATTTTATTCATGAGTCCACTGTTTGAAGAGTGGACTCATGAATAAAATAGCATGGATAACCATGCTAAGAGGCGTCAATTTGGCGCACTGTGACAAAAGCGCGCATCAGCATTAGACATGTTTTATACACGCGCCCGATACGCGCTAAATTAAGCATAATGTATACATGAAATCTGCATAACCCATGGACTCAACCGTGGGTTTTCAAAACCACCTTTGTGAATTCGGGCCAAAGAGTTTCTGTATGAAATTTGGCCTGCATTTGTTAACTGATGCCTGGACAGGATGCTCCCCAGGGAGTGGAAATGGTACTTCTGAATCTTGGAATACACTCACTGAATAGCATAAGCAATAATTATGCAAGCCAGAAGTTCAGAATTGACAGAGGCAGATTTGGATATTGGTCAGTATTGATTGGCAATCTATTTTGTTATTCATGAATGTCTATTACATCGGCAGTGGCTGTAAAGAAATGTTTGAATTGGAGTCTTTATGTTCACCTCGGAAGAATATTATACCTCATCCCCCACAGTGACATCTTTGATCTGCCCTGCATGGCAATAATTCACTGACCCTAAAGTTTGGAGTTGGGTAAAGAGATGCCAATATGCGGACCCATAATGCATCTCTTTTTTAATTCTCCATGTCAGGCCTTTTTAAGGTTAGAAGTTTTTTTTTTTCTTGACCAAAAACCCAAACCTATACAATATTATTAGTGTCATGGTCAAGGCGCTGATTTAACATACTTTAAAAAGTCAGAAAAAAACATTTAACTGTTCAACTAAAGCCAAGTACTAATGTTTTTAAGTTAAAAGAACAGAGCAGACAGTTTTAGTTTTATGATTTGTGTTCGTTTTTCCTAGTTATTGATATTGTGTCTTCCAGCCCCAAATTAATGGTTACCTTATTAAGAAGCAAATTTCTACATTATGCTGCCCAGACTGCTCATTGTCATCCCCCCTTGTCCTTCCCTTCACCCTTTCCACATCCATAGGCGGCGGAAGTGAGATTTGAGGAGGGGGGGACGGTCCCCCCCCCCTAAATTTGTTGTTGATGACCTTTTTTTTTTTTTTTTTTTTTTCTTAATTTATTTTCCTACGTCCCCCCTAAAATGTTTGGGTTGAGAGCCTTTTTTTTTTTTTTTTTTTTTTTTTTTTGCTCGTCAAAATCCCCCTTCCCCTCCCTATCCAGCCCTCTCCCATCCCCTTCCCAACATCCCTTCTCTTTATACTTCACCCTTTTCTTCTGCTGTCCCTAAGATGTCACCCCCTTTTTTCATTGGATGAACAGACTCAAAGACGAAAGAGACAAAAGCTGTGTCTGAAATTCGATTTGACTCGTGTGATTGAGAAAGTGGAGTTGGAACACTTGTGACACTCTTTTTTTTTTTCATGTAGATATGTGAAAACATCTCTGATATGACATGTACATGTATGTTCTATGATTGTAATTTTTTTACTTTTTGTCACTAAATTGTAGCACATGTACATATTTGCCTTAAAGGTCAAGTCCACCTCAGAAAAATGTTGATTTGAATCAATAGAGAAAAATCAGACGAGCACATTGCTGAAAATTTCATCAAAATCGGATCTAAAATAAGAAAGTTATGACATTTAAAAGTTTCGCTTATTTTCAACAAAAAGGTTATATGAACGAGCCAGTTGCATCCAAATGAGAGAGTCGATGATGTCACTCACTCACTATTTCTTTTGTTTTTATTGTTTGAATTATACAATATTTCAATTTTTACGAATTTGACGATTATGACCTCCTTGCCCGAAGCACAAAATGTTAAAATAATGGAATTCCATGTGTTCAGGGAGGAATGAAACTTCATTTCACATGACAATGACAAGAAAATAAAAATATTTCATATTTCATACAATGAAATACAAAAGAAATAGTGAGTGATGTCATCAATTCCTCATTTGCATACCGACCGAGATGTGCATATAACTGTTTTGTGAAATGAAGCGAAAGTTTAAAATGCCATAACTTTCTTATTTTACATCCGATTTTGATGAAATTTTCAGTGTTATTCTTGTTGAATTTTTCTCTTATTCAAATCAAGCTTTCGTTGGGGTGGACTTGTCCTTTAATTGGTGCACTTTGGGTAAACATTGCCATTTTGTTTCCTTTTTGTGACTAAAATACATTTATTTATTTATCAATTTAATTATTCCATAAATCAACCATTCAGAGCCTCAGTTGTGATCAAACAGCAATGTGTTGGCTCCAAAATGGCAATGATGATTTAAATATGAATTCTTGGAATCAATGAACTGTTATATGCATGTTGATATAAAGGTGCTTTCTTACAAGAATTCATATATTTCAAGCCCGCCAATTTACCTGTGCCTTATTTCTATAATATATATATATTTTGTGAAATGCAAGAGTAGATCAGAAATGGATACTGTGCAATATTATGATTAACATAAAGGTCTATTTAGATAGACCACAGGGCCGATAGATCACAGTGTCTCTATGACATGATACGCCAGTAAATCAGACGGATATATGCAAATTACGCTACTAATCAAGCTGCTCAATGATTCATTCATTGTGATCAAGTTTTCAATTTTAATTTCCCCCATTTTATTATAGATATGAATTCCTGAAAAGTTTTTACAAAGTTTCCCTTCATATTTCACTGGTTTAATTTGTATATCGCTTCACGTTCCAGTGAATGCGTGTCTGTGCAGAAACCGCTATCGTCTATCGGCCCTGTGGTCTATCGGGATTGACAAGACAGAAAGTATGAACTATCAACTCATGTTCTTTGTTTTGTAGTCAATTGAATGTATTACTAGTAATTGCTTTACTCATAAAAATAGCTGCATGTCAAAATCTACAAGGCCTGTACCTCATTCATTGTATTTTCCTTCACATGGAGATAAAAAACTTGTAAAAATCTACATAATTATAAAGTGTACACTAATTCATGTTTTTGTTGGTTACGTTGAGAATATATTTATGAATATCGATCTATGAATTCTTGTAAATTTCTCATGGATGGGTTTATATTTATTTCCAATTTTTTTAGAATTTATTTGTTTTGTCACAGTGTTCCAGCTCCAAACTTTCCGCACATGTTTTGTCGAAAATGACGATTTGAAATGAATTCATGAAAGCCTGATTACAGCCCTGCCGGTTTGTGTCACCATCATTATGATCACGAGTGCTTCATTTGTTTTGTATTTTTTTATGGCAAAATATGTTATGATGTCAATGCCAGCAGTATTCTTGTGTCACATTTGAACAATTGCTATGGGTGTCATACAATAATGTTATGTAATATTGTGATATATGCTGATGTATTATAAGATATTGGGTAGACTTGATAGTTTAATATCCTGCTTTTGATTACAGTGATATGTATATAGTTTGAGGTTTTGACCAATGTTAGGAAAGTACCGGTTTGTTTTCTTTTTGCTTGTGGACTGCATTGTAAATATGATATCATATTGTAATGTATATGATGGATTTTTTTGTTGAAAATGTTTGTAAGCCTACTTGTACTTGGATATTCATGTTCTTGAAGGGCACATAATTTGTAAAAAAGGTGATTACTGAAACAAATGATATATATCAAGAAATCATAAATGATAATATTCGATTCAAATTCAATCCAAACAAATTTGATTATACTCTACCTGTCATGTCATAGATGCATTACTTTCCAAAGTATGTTGAGTAAAAAATTCTAAACCTAAACGGAAAAGCCACAAGGGGCTTACTTCTTAATGACAAATTTCAGATTTGCCTTGTCTTGACAACTTCATTTCATCAAATTCAGTCTGTCAAGATTTTTATGGGAAGTATAAGAGATTTTAATTGAGTGATTCCCCGACTTGCTGAATTGAATCTGTGTTATGTAATTACATCTTTAGTCTTGTGCCATCACATCGAGTTATCGTGTCGGGTCAGGCAATCGCCTATACCCAACCAAACTAGCAAAATTCTCGAATTATCAGGTAAACTGGACCCGAATGGTCGGCACAAGCCCAATTTGGGGCTTTATAAAGCCTAACTTTAATTTTGGTAAATCTCCCCAGTAAGCTTTGATATCATATTGATTTCAACAAATTTTGTAAAATCAAGTAGGCATAAAAGTAAAGAAAAAGATAATTGATTATTTTGAAGAAAAAGATGAAATATATAATAGAAAGTTTTGAATATATTTGATGAAATGAGACACAATAATACTGTTTGCAAGTAATAATAACAATGCAAGTTACTCTGTAGATCAGGGGATGTGGGAAAGGGGGGGGGTAGGATGGGTTTCAGCCCCCTACTTTAAAAAAAAAATTGTGTACAATCGTAGAAATGGCCATCTGATTGTGATGTTTGGCAAGGTCAGCTGCCCCCCCCCCCCTTTTCCACATCCCCTGATCTACAGAATAACTTGCATTGTTATTATTACTTGCAAACAGTATTATTGTGTCTCATTTCATCAAATATATTCAAAACTTTCTATTATTTTTTTCATCTTTTTCTTCAAAATAATTATCTTTTTCTTTACTTTTATGCCTACTTGATTTTACAAAATTTGTTGAAATCAATATGATATCAAAGCTTACCTGGTCTTTTGGGAGATTTACCAAAAGTAAAATTAGGCTCTATAAATCCCCCAGTTGGGCTTGAGACATCACCTCAGGTTATCATGTTCTTGAAGGGCACAGATTCTATAAAAAAAAGGGTGATTGGTGGAACAAATAATATATCAACAAACCATAAATGATAAAAATTCGATTCAAATTCAATCCAAACAAAATTTGATTATACTTGAAAGATTTTTTTTTAGTTTAATGAAATTATTACACGATCACCCTCATGGGTTTGTCAACTTTACCTGTCATGTTATAGATGCATTAATTCCAAAGTATGTTGAGTATAAAATTGTAAACCTAAAAGGAAAAGCCACATGGGGCTTATTTCTTAATGACAAAATTTCAGATTTGCTTTCTCTTGACAACTTCATTTCATCAAATTCAGTCCCTCCCCACACATACACTTTTAAACCCGTTTTGCGGCCACTGTAGGTTATGGCAAAAAAAAGTAATTTAATTGAAGTTTCATTTTGTAAATCCAAATGTAATTTTCAATGAGTGGTATCACAGTTTTGAAGGCGGGGAAGGGGGGGGGCTGAGCCAAAAGTAGGGGAGCTGACCATGTTCAAAATAACAATCACATGGTAATTTCTATTTTTTTTAAATTTGTTCCTGTTATTGAAAAAAAGTACACCCCCCCCCCCGATTCCACAGCCCTTGTCATTTCTATACTGCCCATTCATAAAGAATATCTTGTGTACATTGAAATCTGGAAAATTTATATCATATATATTTTTTAAACAAAATTCCCCTTTTAAGTTTATTTAAAGTCAAGTCTACCCCAGAAAAATGTTGATTTGAATCAATAGAGAAAATCAAACAAGCACATCAATGAAAATTTCATCAAAATCGGATGTTAAATGTGTATGTTATCACAGTTTAAAGTTTCACTTATTTTTCACATAAGAGTTATATGCAGTAGTATGCAAATGAGAGAGTCGATCTTTTTAATGAAATCAACATTTTGAGGGGTAGATTTGTCCTTTAATGATATTTTTAATGATTTGCTTTCATTATTGGAATCAACATTGTGTAATGTGTCAATTGTACATAATTTCAGTCATTAATTTTGTGGATAATTTTGTAAGTAACTAAGTATTACTATTGCCTTTATCTGCTCTTACAGCATTTAGCATAAAAATGTATAAAGACATGAATGGGGAAATTGTGGTTCAAATAGTTTGCATATAATATGTGTATGACACAATGTATTTTATGTGATAAATGTCACTTCATTTGCTAACATTTCATATTACTCTTTATAGTTTTTATCTACTCAGATAATCTTGCATGTTTAGTAGTTGTTGTTTTGGTGGAAGGACGTGCATCTATTCCTGTGAATTGTACCAACTTTTGTCTGTTTTGTGCTTACACTGTAAAAAAAATACCGCCCTATTTACTTAATTCAATCATTATGTTAAGAAACTGCCTTACCGGTAATTTGTTCAAGTATTTATGAGTTTGGCAGTTTTAAATAAAATTTGCTTATTTTCTTTGCATCCATTTTACTCAAGAAAATTAAGTAACAATAACTTAATTAAGTAACACTAAAATTATTTGAAAAAAAAATCAAATGGGGGAGTGGACTTTCGGGATTCCGCTCCCCCATTGTCCAACTTTTGGTGACATCATTTTCATCTTAGACATGTTGTATCCAAATATTAGACTTCGTGCATTGTCACTTACCTGTACATGTATAAGTCCTGACATTGATATTTATATGTGATCGTTTATTCTTACAAATAAAACAGTGAGAATAATATAAGCATCGAAAACCTAAAAAGAAATCTTAAATTTTCTGCTAAATGACTTTTAATGTTGCTCTTTCTTTGATTCAACAAAAGAATAAAATAGTTAGCACACCCTTATCCAAAACAATTTCAAACACAAATAGATATGACAATTATTAACCAAAAAAAAACCAACAACATTTACTTGCTCTAATGAATATTCATGCATTATTTAAATATGGCGTTAATTGAAAAATATAAGTACATTCAATTTGATTTTATAAGTAATGCTCATCTTTGCCTAATTGAGTTAGATTTACTCAAAGCAAGCTATCAATACGTGAATTTTCTTAAATGTATAATGTACCAAATAAATCAAGTAAATTAAAAGACAAGTTAAAACTACTTAAAAAACGAAAATAAATACAAATTGTAAACTCTACTTGAATACATTAAGTGTTAATTACTGATTCAGATTTTTTTTACAGTGTAGCTTTTGCAGTTATTAATTAGTTAAAAATTCATTCTTTATCATCTTAAAATCCACAATGATGTGGTGGATTGTGCTAATGGTTCATCTAAAAGTCTATTTCAATTCATATACCAGGTGTTATTGCATTGCCGCTTTGGGGACTTAAAATGATTTAATTTGTCATAAAAACAGAGCCCTCTGTAAAAAGGAAAAGACTTGGGCGGGGTAGACTCAAACATTTGACTTTTTGTATTGTACGTTGATATGTATGAGATAATGTCATTGTATTTCAAGCAAGGGGGCGTGGCATAGTTGTGGTTTGGTCATAGTGGGCAGGCTTAAACGATACACCACTGCACTGAAGCTAATTGAAATGTATACTGGAATGTAAAATACCGACACGGTCGCCAGCAGAGCATGCATTATTTATGAATCAATCCAAGGATTTGTCTAGCCGGCCCACGATTAATTTTGGTGTCAGGCATTTGCTGCCAAGCAAGTTGTGTATTAAAAAAAAGTTATGTCAAAGTTATATGAAATATCTAATCAAAATAATTGTAATAAAATGTGTAGTTGTAGTTTTTACTTGATCGCTCATCCTTAGATTTTGAAAGAGAGGGGAAATTAATAAACTGGAAATCTTCGGAACATCCAGCTGCATCGTAAGTGATAGTTTACCCATCACCAACACCAACGGTGATTATTTGCCGGGATTATTTGCTTATATTTAATGTTTTAAGACGGTGTTAATGGTTCTTCGTTTTTGTGATTTATGTGTGTTGTAGACAATTAAACTATTTTCATTCTTGAAAAATAAAGATTTGTCTAGTTTCACGTATCTTGAGATTATTTGTCATATTTTATGAAAAGAGCGTACCGGGTCTGATTGTCTTTTTATCTGCATATCCTTCAGATAGATCACACACGTTCGATTCAGTATACACCTCTTGGTGTAGGGGTTTTTGTCATTTTACTCAATTTTTTATGGGGGTCGCCTTGCCCGTTAACGGTACTTTACTAATTATATATGTACAAATTTGGATCTGAATTTTCACCTTAAAGATTATCGCATTATTTAACCTCCATCATACCCAAATGCTGGATAAACGGAGGTTTATTGGAAGAGCAAAACAAGATTGAGTAAAGAGATAAGGCCTACTTTGTTATTTTTGATATTTTACAACCCACTTTCAGATCGAATTATAGTTTGGCCTACGCATTGCACTCCAGAATAGTTTTGTTATTTGGCTTTTATTTGGAAATCTATACAGCGATCGAGAAATGACGAGAATAAACGCTTGAAAATTCTATTTTCTGATGAATCAGTATCGAGCCGCTTTTGGACACACGTGTGGGATGCGGAAACGTAGATGCTTCATCTCTGGTACGTTTATCGTCTCATGATCTAAGAACTAATATGCGTGTGGGGAGGAAAGGGCACACAAACAAATTTGATTATTCTGGGCATTATACCACGCAACACGTGTCCGCCGGTGTGCTCAGAGGACATCAGATTATTTTCAAGACATTTTGAAAAATGCAATTAAGTCGAGTCAATAACACTGATATTGTTCAACCAATATACATTTCCTTTTTATAAAAAAATAAATCTAAACGTACAGACCCGTATGGTTTGAGTTGTGGTTTAATTATGGATAGCCAATGGGGGACAAATCTTTATGAGTACACATTCAATTTATAAATTAACTTGACACTCAAATAATTCATAACTGCTGGGAATAATAACTGAATTATATTTCTTCATCATTAAAGCAAATTGAAACAAAACGGTAAACAGCATTTTTTAGTTTTTGGCTCCCCATAATTTTAGCACAGAGTGGTCTAAGTTAAACCCGACTTCAGAATACGGGCCATAAAGTATACCTCCACCCCCCCCCCCCCCCGAAAAAACGGAAGCAAATATATTCTCAGAAATTCGTTAAACCGACCCCAAAGATATGCTTCATATATTAATTCCTACCAACTGTAATTAGTTAAAACAATCCCAATTAATGATGATAATAATAGTAATAACAACAGCAACAACAATAATAATGATAATAATGATAATTATGATGATGGTGATAAGAATGATGATGACGATGCTAAAAGTTATAATGACTTGGTTTAGGCTTGCTTGGTTTAGACTCTTTCTAGTGGCTAAACCAGACTTTGTTAAGATTTTTTTTTACAAGCAAAAAAAAAAAGGTGCACTTGCCATGCTTGTGTAAATGTCTTTCATACATGAAATACATTTTCCACTATTTTATTTTGGCTCTCAAGGCCAAGGAGGGCGAGCTAAAAAATGTGACCCAACGTGCATGATCCGCCAAATAAAAAATGATTAAAAACAGTTCATCTTATCATACCACACGAAATGGGTTAATCCTAACTGGAAATCAGACTTTTTTTTTCTTTCTCAAGTTTAAACGGTTTTTTTAACAAGTAGTTTTTTCTTTTGCATGTGACATTCAGTGGCGTACCGTGGGTCATGGCATTGGGGGGCACCAGCAAAAAAAATTAGTCACTTAGTGAGCGCGCGAAGCGCGCCCAGTTGCCAGGTTTACTGACCTAATAAAGACATTTTAAGGACAATTCCGTTAAATGGATATTATCTCATTGGTCAAATAATGCGAGCGCGAGCTTAAATTTTTTGATATTCAGACCTAAAAAGGAAAATTATAATCAATTTTTTGTAATCATGATACGTACCTGTCTCGCTAGATAATTCGAGCGCGAAGCGCGAGCTGAAAATTTTGTAAATATTGACCCCTAAACAGGAAGATTGTAAGGACTACAATTTAAGAATCCATTAAGAGTATACACATCTCACCTCATAGTCATCTATTGCGAGTGCCAATAAGCGCTTGCTGATTTTGTTAGAATTACATCTTAACATGCACATAAAGTACCTGTAATCATGATTAACATACCCATCTCACTAATCAAATTTTGCAAGAGCGAAGCGCAAGCTGAAAATTTAGGAAATTCAGACCTGAAGAGGGGCATTTTAAGGCTTGTTTGTAGGAAATCGCGAAGACCATACGAAGTTCACTAACCAAATGATGCGAGCGCGAAGTGCGAGCTGAAAATTTTTGATATTCAGATCAGAAAAAGGGACATTTTACGGACTGATTCTAGGAATTCATGGAGAGCAGACAATATTTCAACAATCCACTACTGGGAACGTATAAGCACGGACAGGAAATGTTTTATATTAAGACCTTTAAATGGGGCAATCACTTTAGTCGTGAAAAAGAAGCATACTATTATACAACAATAATAACTCAAAGTGCGAGGAAATTTGGCAGTTTGGTGTTGACTTGAAAACGGGAGGTTTTAGTATAAACAGGATTATATATCTCGGTAAACAGACAATGCGAGCACCAGGAACAATGAAGACATTGGCCCTGGGCAAATTATGTTTCATAAAGTTATGAAAAAAATGTTTCTTATGTAATATAACATAATATAATTATGATATAATATGCCATTATAATGAACAATAATGTCTTCTTTCCCACTAAGTTTCTCTTCCTTTCTGCCTCTTTTTCTCCTTTTCCCCGTTTTTTTTGTCAGCCAATGGGGGGGGGGGCACGTGCCCCCCATGCCCCCGTAGTTACGCCACTGGTGACATTTGAGCATGTTGCACCGTACACTGAAAGGTATGTTTTTGTAAAAGATCCTGATTGCCACTTCTTAAAGGGGTATAGGGTTAAAATAATTATGTATAAGCGAATAGAATAAAATACACCCAGTAAAATGTTGTAAATTATGTTGCCAAGTCTGAATCGATCGAGTAATTCTTTGTTAAAGGACAAGTACATCTCAACAAAAAAGTTCATTTGTATCGGAGAAAATTCCAACAAGCATAACAGTTAACACTGAAAATTTCATTAAAATTTGATGTAATAAGAAAGTTATGATATTTTGAAATTTCGCTTAGTTCCTCAAAATAGTTATATGCTCATCCTGGTCGGTATGCAAATGATGAGACTGGTGACGTCATCCACTCACTATTTCTTTTGATTTTATTATGTGAAATATAAAATCCTATAATTTTTCTTCTAAATATCGGAAACAGCGATTTATTCCTCCCTGAACACGTGGAATTAGTATGGTTCAGTCAAGTTGGCTCTTGTTAAAGAAATCTGTAAAAATGAAACAATATAGGCCATAATTCAAATAATTAAAAAAATAAACTTTTGATAATCCCCAGGCATTAGCTGGTGTTTTTTCCTCTTTTTTTATTTGAAATTGTGTATTGGTGATGATTTATTCAAATCAACAGTTTGGGGGTACACTTGACCTTGAACCATTCCAAAATGTATTTTTTTCCGAAAATTGCAGATCATTATAAAATATTAAAAAAATGTTTATCAACCAAAAAATTTGAGGGTGGATGCAGGAAACAAATTTGACAAGAAAAAAAGGTAATCAACAAAAAATTTAGGGGGGGTCGTCCCCACCTCAAATTTAGGGGGGTACGTCCCCCCACCCCCCCCCCCCCCTTTCCCCCGCTTCCGCCGCCTAATTAGTATACATCTCTATGATTTAAACCGAGTTCAGAACGTATAGACCTGAAACGAAGTATAACCAATTAACCATGCAGTTAACGCGTGCATCACATCTGGGGATTTCCCTATAAGCTCGCGGTACCCGACCTGCTTTTAAATCGGGTCACATTCGAAAAGTTCATTTGTCTGCGCGCAGTCGCAGTGAGATAGATAGACGCGCCGAATCAAGATCAGGGAATTTCCCTAAAGTTTGGCGCGTCCGCAAATTATGTAGGTCGGTTCACAGCGTGTCTAGTGCATGTTTTCGGTACGTACGTACTGCGGCGCGGTATGACGTTGTATGAAAGAGTCTACCGCGCCGCTGCTCGGCGCTAGCGCAGGCCTGCCTAGTCCATTGTTTCATTTTTTGCGTGGTTTGCGCACCGGTAGCTCCTTCAAACACCCGGATAAACGTGAACTACACCGTTAAATCTGACCCTTTTGATCCTGAGACGAGTGCAGTCCAGGAATTCTTCGACAGTCATGCTGCAAGACCAAAATGATCGGTAGGAAAATATCTTTTTTTTTTTTTTAGACTAAGATCAGAGTAGACTTTGGCCCGAATTAGGTTTAAACCAGGAGGGGGTTTAAACCACCAGGAGCTAGACTTTTCGTGAATTCGGGCCTTTAAGTTTTAATACGACTAACGTTAGACTAAAGTTCAAACCCAAAGTCCCAACAAAGTGATCTCCAGGCCTCCTCTACTCTCTAGCCTTGTCTGGATCTACAGGCTGACAGTCTAACTTAGTTTAATGTAAATATAGATCTAGTAGGCCCCTATTGCCCTAAAAAGAAAGGGAAAGAATCTAGATCTAGGCCCACTAGGCCGCCCCTACTTAGGATGGGGGTAGGATGTCCGGACACTTTATATTTTTGAAGCCTTATTAGTTATTTGTTGTCTTTGGATTGCACTAATTAATTCAATTGAAATAGGATCTAATCTTCTATTTTGTTTTCTATAATATTCCTAACATTTTGTACTGAAAATCGATGAAACTTCGCTTGTAAATTTTCCAAATGACTTTCTAGCAACTGGCTAGATTATAGATCTAGTATGTAGGCCCTAAGACTAACGAAAATTTAATTTTCACTCGAGATGGATATTGACAAAGAAGAAAGTAAAAGAAAAAAAATTAGATCTAGGGGCGTAGGCCTAAGATATTTCATTAATTTTCCCTTAGGCCTAATTTCTTTTCTTTCCTTTTCTACTAGGCCTAATTTGCCTTGCTTCAGTGTTGGTGAAACTTGATTTGGGAGTGGGGACGGGGGTCTACGACAAAGTTATTTTAGATCTAACTTCTAAGTTATATTATAAATAATCCAGATAACGTTAGAACTCTGACCTTAACCCCCCCCCCTAAATACAATAGAATAAAAAATAGATAAGGTACTAATAAAATATATCTAGACATGAACAATAAACGGGGAAACACAAGGAATTCAAGGCGAAAGCCAAAGTCAAAGAGGTTTCCATCTACCACCGCGGCACCGACATCAAAGACATTTTGCCGATGACCGTTCGGAAGTTTCATTCAATTAAAAATTTGTTCATCGAAAGGTTGCAGAACTTTCAAAAAAGGCTATGCAGCCTATATCGAAAATGAACAATTGCTTATGGTCTCTCTTCAAATTGGAACGCGAGATCCTCTGTAGATCAGCAACTGGGGAAAACCCGCAAACGAATTTCCGAATTCCTTTAAAAAAACATGAAAACATTCCGTTCATTGAAATCAGACACAAAAGATGACAAATCTAAAATGGCATCTACCGCCAATATGACGTCATGGCTGGAATCGAACCAATCAGTGAACGGCATACAGCAGCTGCTCTAATTAGTATGTCGAAAATGCAAATTTTGGTGTGGCATGTTCTCTCTTCCCCGTAACTCCTTGACGAACATCCCGGAGGAAGTCGCGCCGATAACATGGACTCATCTAACTATTCCACAAACGGTACAGATTATTCACATCATACAGAATCACAAGGACAATCTATGGATCAGTCAGAAGATTCTAGGGGAGGTAGGAAAGCAGGGGAAAGAATTTATGCATCAAAAGAGCAAGATGATGACAAGTAAGTTCGCCGATTCTCGTGCATGCCACGGGCTTAGCGTGGAGCATGCCCATCTTGTGTCACATGACGAAGCGAGCTCAGCGTGTTTTGTATGAAGCCTTCTGACAAAGGATCGCTTGTATAAAAATGGATGATATCCTCTTTGAAGTAGTATTTAACATGATGATGAATTAATGTGTGTTGTAGCTTAGCAATGATTGTTTGTCAAATTATCTTGAAACCGTAATGAAGAACCTTCTGATCATTTTGAACTATTTTGGTTCAAAGAATGCGTCCAAAATGTTGGGCTTGTAACCGTTGGCTTTCAACGGGTATGTACATGCCTGAATGGACCACGTGCAAGACAATGACACTGCATAACAGATGGACGGGCGAGTGAGCGCGTCATGTCTCGCAGTGATGACATAGTGTCACTATCATTTGGATCTTCACATGCACAAAGCCCCTGGGTTCAGCTCATGACATTGTCCATTCAACTGGATGCTACTTAATTTTGCTTTTTGTGATGTTCTGGTCAGTGAACTTTGACTTCGAGTTTGTTCACATTTCTCATAATTTAAATTTCATTTAAATTCAGATGTGGATAATCAACTTCTCAAGAAAAGTTACGAGTTAACGTTAGACTCAGAGTCTGATATTTTTACATTTGCATTTTTAACTTTTATTTGTTAACTTTTCAAACTTTTTGTTTTGGGACTGTAGACAGAGATTAAATGCCATGTACATGCTTACTTCGGTCAAAATACCTGTAAATAAATTTCCAATCTTCCACAATTTTTTGTAAAAGAAATTAGAGGGTCTATCAAGACAAGTTTGGTGTCTGTAAATGTAATCACTTTCAAACATATTCCAATGAAATTTGGCACACACATTGGTTTTGATGTACATAAGATGTGCAAGACATTTTTTTTGTGAATGTTAGAAATCATCTTGCCATGGCAATGACATATGGCAAAAATTGGGTAAAAAACTTGCAGTTTAAAATTACTTCATCAATTTTCAGCCTATTTTCATGAAATTTGGCTCACACATTAGTTACGATAAGCGAGACACATTTTGTGCTTCAATCGTGTTTCCATGGTAACAACATATACATGTGCCCTAAATTAGGTAAAGGCCATGCGTTTTGAATTGGGCCCATTTCCGTTGCAACTCAAATATTCCTCCCAAATCGTACCGTTTCATACAATTGCATTTTTTTTTTTTACATCCTATACCCATAAAAGTATATTCATTCTGAAAGGAAATTGTCTTAGGAATTCAAAAATGCAATCAGAAAAGGCATAGGGTAATGTCATGGAAGGTTAAAGGTCAAAATAAGTTATGACATCAGACAAAAAGTATGAATGTATCCTTATTGATCTGTATCATATGTTTTATTGGAAAGTATCAATAAAATACTATTGAAATTGAAAAAAAGGTTAAAATTTGTGGAAAACAGACAAAAAATATACTTTTCAATAAATCTTGGAATTGAAAATCTTTACATTCTACAGGAAAATAACATGCATATTTCAACTCTTTAGAGCGAGGCCTTTCCAATGATATATAACTTGTTAGGGATAACTTTACCAAATTAATTTTGTGTGATCACCTTTTAAGACAAAATTTCACGTCACAATTTTTGGGTAAATATGTTATAAAGCCTGATCTACCCCAAAATATGTAATCTTGCCTTTAGTTGCTTAACCATCAGTATATTATAATGTATTTACTGTGGTTATTATGAATAAAAAATGATTTCATTGGACTGAAATGTTATTAGTCATCTCTTGGCTCAAAGACCGGTGGACCAAAGGTTGACAAAAATGAGAGTTGGGTTTAACATATGGTACATGTATGTTGATATGCTAATACAAAACACATTGCCTCTGTTTAGTGTAATCTTTGTACATGTATCAGTGTCGTTCTCAAGTAGTTTTTTGATAATTGGGAAAAAAAATATATTCTAAAAACTTTTTGTGCCAGCCAAATAAGTTTCATCTACTGATTCATAGATGCAGTGTGATGAAACATTACAAAAAGAGTAAATAGCATCTGAAGAGGGCTTTATTGCTACAAACAAGTTTTCAGCAATCAAAATTGCATAAAAGGTGTACTGGCTATTTGTTATGTTACCAGAATAATCTGAAGATTCGGACACATCGTAGTCATCACTGTCAGTCTACACGTATGTACACTGTCAAAAAACCATGATGTCATAATGAACAATAGATTGATTTCTCTCTGAAGTCTTTAATTAGTTTGTGCTTTTCCTTGAAAAATTTTTGCAGCTTCTAAATTTTAGTGAAGGTATAACCAACAACTATATGTTATCTCTCATTTTCTTTACATCAGACAGCCACAGTTTCAATATTGTGTTAATTTTGTGCTTTACATCAATTATACTAATTAGCTTAAATAGTTATCTTTTAAACTTAAAAGTTGAAATTTGACCCACTTATGATTAAAGGGATGGTCCTGGCTGAAAATATTTATATCTAAATAAATAGAGTATAATTCACAGAGCAAAATACTGAAAATTTCATCAAAATCGGATAACAAATAATAAAGTTATTGAATTTGAAAGTTTATCAATATTTTGTGAAAACAGTAAATGCACATCGACATGAATATTCATTAGGTGGTCTGATGATGTTACATCCCCACTTTCCTTTTTCTTATGTTATGTGAAATCATAAATGCTTCATTTTTTCATACATGAGTAAATGATGTGTCTCCATTATGATGAAATAAGTTGCAGCGACAAATAATTATTGCACTTTATCAGTTGTCAATTCTATTGTTTTAGTTCTTAGTAGAACAAATTTTTGAATAAACCTAATTTCATATACCGTAATTAAATACAAAAGAAACAAGTGGAGATACATGTACATGTATGACATCATCAGCCTGCCTGAAGACATGCCTACATGTAGTTTCTAACTGTTTCATCGGAATAATGCTATTCTTTAAAATTCAATAACTTTGTTATTTGTGAACTAATCTTGATCAAATTTTCTGCATTTTGCTCTTTGAATTTTACTTTATTTATTGAGATAAAATCTGCCTGGACCATCCCTTTCATGAATAAGCCAGTGAGCCCCAAAACTATGATACATATTTAGGTACTGTGATGTAACATATTTAGTTTCTTAATGAAATAAAAATGTATGCTCCCCTTGCCATGCTCCCTGTTCATAACTTAAAAGTAACAAGAGCTAATAATTACAATTTTTTAGTATAAAGTCAGAGGAAATATAATTATTGTTTAGTGCTGAGTGATATTTTGTTGTTATTGAAATAATGCGATATTGAAAAAAAGTCATTAATGGTTTTATGATTATGTTGGTCTTGGTTACAAAGTACAATGTATGTCCAAAATGTCATTGATTTTGTAAAAAAAAATAGTATTTACCACTTTTATTTCCCCCATCCCTGCTCTCACAGAATTACAGCTCATAATGAATTTTCAGACTGATATTTTTTGCCAGCGATAATTGACTTTAGCTAAAATCAAATATTGACCAGCATTGTTATTTATGGATGAGACTTGTATAATAACGCTGGCATTACATGTATATTAAGAAAATCAGTAAAAACAACAATGGTTCTCAAAACACAAAAGTGACAAAACCCATTTGCACTGCTTGTTCATTGTTATTTTATTATTTGTAAAAGCGGACGTTCAAGAACATGTTTATTCTTGCCAGAAGGATCCTAGGGCGAAAGGATTATTAATGTTCAAGTTGATTTTTTTTTTTAGATTTATATTTGTGGCTCATGTACAGAGCTTGTTGGGGGAAAAATTGTGTTAGTGTCAGTCTACATGAAAATTGAAAGAAAATATAAAGGGGCAAGTTCATCCAAAGTAAAATGCAAGAATAAAAGTAAACAATCATGTTTTTTTTTATGCTTTCAAAACCAGATACTGTGAAATGGAGTGAGCTTTTTTTTTTTAACAATATATGGTAATCAATCATAAAACATTTGTTGATGTACATGCTGTGAAGAATGCTAATGAGGTAGCTGATGACTGTACACACTCTACAAAATTTCTATTCTTTATTGTACCACATGCCTTCAATATTTGGCAGAGACTCTTGTGGTCATTTGATGAAATTCTGTCCAAACTCTTTTTTGAAATCATTACCACAACTGGCATAAACTTAGACCAAGTACAATGTAGAGACCAAGTCCAGGCAAAATCCACCAAATATACTAAAACAGGGTGAATCAATTCAGTTTATTTCAGCAAAGTACTGTACGTGCAGCAAACCTGGAAAATGTCATAAGGGGCCTGTTGCATAAAACTTTTTACATGAGAAAACTCTGGTAAAAACTGAAAACTACATTGTAAGGTTAGTCTGATTTCTGCCATTGACTTTAACACAGCAAAACTCTGGTAAAAACAACCTAAGTTTTCTTTTAAAAAGTTTTATGCAACAGGCCCAAGGTGTATCATTTGTACTTACACGTTTGAATTGTACGTGTATTATAAAAGAGTGTTTTAGTAAGACAGAGTGAGCTGATGGCATCACAATGCTTTTTATTTTTTATGTGAATCTCAATGATTCGATTTTTTGATACTCATTTTGGTGGAGTAAGCAATGCAGGCCTTTAAAAGTTTTAAAGATGTATTATGAAAAATGCCTATATGTAAAAGTAAAATTGCATATAAGGGTCCTTTCCACTGCTACAGTATGATCTGAAACCCCCATCCGTCCTGATCAGTAGTAAGCCTGAGTCGAATCGATTTTAAAATCGGTGTTCGATCGATGTCATCGAACACCGGTGCAGATTTTGCAAAATCGGTGCATCGAAAAAAAAAAAAATACGTCGGCCGGCCGATTCGTTTCATCAAAATATCAGTAATGTCCAACTTTACTACTACTTACTTGATTTCTATTGCCCCCAAAATGAAACCGAATGAGTAATTATGATGCTATTCACCATTAATTTGAAGTTTATTTCGATCATAGTTCGAGTCTTACTCGTCTGCTCGTGCCGAGATAATTTATGCACGATGAATTCATGAATGGAAGTCATGGGCATGGCCATCGATTGTGCATGCGCAGTACTGTTCTTTAATCAAACCAGAAAATGGCCGGAAATTGACGCGATCAACGTAAAATAAATCTTGCTTTCATGAACAATATTAAAATCATGACCATAGAACATTATTTAATCGTAATATTTAACAATAATTTGCATATGATAATCATTAATATGAATTTAGAGCTTGATGTGAAACGTTTGTATTTCGTTTCAATTTTTAATGGCGGACATCTCATGACGATCGACTTCGAGCTAGTGCACTTGTCTAAAAAAAATAATCATCACGTCAGGATTGATTCTCGAACATTGTCTACATGCAAAAACTCTGTTCAAGTTCGTAATATCACCATATGATAACATTTTACATGACAAAACAGAGAAAATTGCGTTTGATATTTTTTCCCATCAATTTGAAGCTAGTTTGTGCCCAACTTTGGGCTCTGATTTCATGAATGGGAAAATATGTCATACGTCATCAAACACGCATGCGCATTGTGCTTATTTTCTCGGAGCTTGGAGGAGACGTCCAGAGATGGAACAATAGAAATAATCCCAGTATTATTTCTTCCATATGAACATAACATACTTTGCTGACATCGTCAATATTCTTAGTATGACCATAAAATCTTGTTAAATCGTAATAATTTAGATGAATTTAGGGCTCGATTCGAAACATTCGTATTTATTTTGATCGCATGCTCAATTGCGTCTAAAAAACTGGATTGTCATTATCAGGATTAATTCTCGAACATCGTCATAACTCATATTCCACAATCTTTCCTCACAATCGTTATATCAGCATTGAATAGCAATTCAAATTACCATCCAGAGAAAATTACGTATTTATTCCCATAAATTTATTTGGAGCTCATTTTGGATCCAACTACACAATCTCAGGCAAGTTACAGCGCTCTCCGTTGATTGCAATTGTTTGCTGGCGCTGACGTCAAGCACGCCTGTCGTTTCGGGAGAGTGAGTGTACGGAGCTGCGGACGGGGCTGGTGAATGGACTGCGAATGCTTGTCGACCGAAAATCATTCGGATCGACTCTGCGTGATTCATGTCTTTATTATTGTTTCATTTTAAACTTATATGTTGTCATCTGCAAATATCATTGTTGAAGATATTTTGGGAAGAATTCTGCTTTGGTCCCCGGCCTTTTTTGTGTGTTTTGTGATCATGGAAAATACAAACGAACTTTGCTCTGTCATCTGCTTGTGCAACGCTCACCCGGCCAACGCCAGCGCATACCGTCAGTGCGTAGTGCATATGCAAAGCGCATCGCATCGACGCAAAAACAAAAGATTAAATTTTTCCCGCCTTCAATATTCGATGCATCGATGTTCGATCGAATTAGAGCTGTCGAACACCGGTTTTCAAAATAATCGATATGACTCAGGCTTAATCAGTAGATTGGCAGATGGCAGGCTAGGTTCTGTTGAAATTGAAAGTAGCGATGTGAGAACGGGGTAACGGAACCCACATCCCTCACATTGCAATGGCGAGTCATAACCACTAGACCACAACGCCCCCAAGAATGGCCCCTTAACACACGTATAACATTGTATTTTAACAAACAGGAATTTTTGTATTGTACAGTACTTTGTTAAAATTCATTTCTGTACACGTATTAAAAAAAGTTTTATTTAAACCTCTGGTTCTACATGTATATGTACCATATAATGTCATTTTTTTCTACACCGTAGTTCATATTATATCATAAAGTTTGTAAACTTAGACTCTGAAACTTCTGTACTTTTTGTTATTTTTGAAATTTTAGAAAGCTGTTTGTTGGAGGCATTGCCTGGGAAACAACATCAGGTAAGTTTTAGATACATTTGCTATATTCATTGTGGTATTGGAATTGTAACATGAATAATGTATACTGAACTAGTGTGCCTACATTTGCATGAAGAATTAGCAATAAGATGCTGCCCTGTCCCACCTTTGAGGGGAAAAGCTTGACTCTTCTTTTCTGAAGTGATACTGCTCTTTGTGTAAATTAACTTTGTATTGAAAATTATTTTCTATAGACCTTTTTGGGGCTGTTTCAGGGACTTCAATTACAATCTGCCCCCACCTGCAAATGAATCTTTATTTTATGACAACACTTGAAAAGAAAAGAAAAGCTAAGTTTGAATTAAATATAAAATCATTTTGTCAACATGTCTTCTTTAGCATGTTAAAGGCATACATGTAAAGCACCTCATTTTGTGATTAACAAAAGTCAATTCTATATGATATCCGCCTTGAAATTGATTCTGCAATTCAGATGGCATGATCGCTGTATTTCTACATGCTGTGTGTCTTGGAGAGACTTCAAGCAGAAGGGGGGGGGGGGGTTGTAGTAGTTCTGTGCTAGGGGAAAAAAATGAATAATTTTGTTTTCAAATTTCTAGTTTCCTTATTTCTTCTTTTTTTACAAATGATTGTTTGGTTGTGATCTTTCAGATAAACTTCAAGCATATTTTTCAGCATTTGGAAAAGTAGTAGACTGTGATATCAAAAAAGACCAGGTCACAAAGAGACCCAGAGGCTTTGCCTTCGTTCTTTTTGAGAATGCATCATCAGTGGAAAAGGTAAGTTCAAGCTTGAACAGGGCCGTTCCTTACAAAGGAGTCTGATTGATCAAATCTTCCAATCAATTAAAACTATGGAAAGCCAGTAGTGATATCATTCTTTCTCTGATTTGAACTTCAGTGAAATGACAACAAATAGATTTATGTGGTCCCAAAAGATTCAACTTTCATGTTGGCAGAGTTTTTTGTCTCACCTGCGAAGCAAAGTGAGACTATAGGCGCCGCTTTTCCGACGGCGGCGGCGGCGTCAACATCAAATCTTAACCTGAGGTTAAGTTTTTGAAATGACATCATAACTTAGAAAGTATATGGACCTAGTTCATGAAACTTGGCCATAAGGTTAATCAAGTATTACTGAACATCCTATTAGAGTTTCATGTCACATGACCAAGGTCAAAGGTCATTTAGGGTCAATGAACTTAGACCATGTTGGAGGAATCAACATCGAAATCTTAACCTGTGGTTAAGTTTTTGAAATGTCATCATAACTTAGAAAATATATGGACCTAGTTCATGAAACTTGGACATAAGGTTAATCAAGTATCACTGAACATCCTGCATGAGTTTCACGTCACATGACCAAGGTCAAAGGTCATTTAGGGTCAATGAACTTTGGCCGAATTGGGGATATCTGTTGAATTCCCATCATAACTTTGAAAGTTTATGGATCTGATTCATGAAACTTGGACATAATAGTAATCAAGCATCACTGAAAATTTTGTGCAAGTTTCAGGTCTCATGATTAAGGTCAAAGGTCATTTAGGGTCAATGAACTTTGGCCGAATCGGGGGTATCTGTTGAATTACCATCATAACTTTGATAGTTTATTGGTCTAGTTCATTAAACTTGGACATTAGAGTAATCAAGTATCACTGAACATCCTGTGCACGTTTCAGGTCACATGACCAAGGTCAAAGGTCAATGAACTTTGGCCGAATTGGGTGTATCTGTTGAATTACCATCATAACTTTGAAAGTTTATGGATCTGATTCATGAAACTTGTACATAAGAGTAATCAAGTATCACTGAATATCCTGTTTGAGTTTCAGGTCACATGATCAAGGTCAAAGGTCATGTAAGGTCAATGAACTTTGGCCATGTTGGGTTTTTTTGGTGAATAACCATCATATCTCTGTAAGTTTATTGGTCTAGTTCATAAAAAGTGGACATAAGAGTAACCATGTATCACTGAACATCTTGTGCGAGTTAGAGTAGTATTCAAAGTCAGCACTGCTGCTATATTGAACCGCGTGATGCAGGTGAGACGGCCAGAGGCATTCCACTTGTTTAAATTTTCTACGTACATGTATTTTTGTGGTTTTCCCTTTGAGTTTATGATGTGCACACATGCAGGAATAGGATTTTTAAAGCAAAATAAGCAGGGTGTTAATAGTCTTTACCACTCAACACAGAGAAAATGAAATGAAAATGTTTACAGTGCAGATGAATAGGTTAAATTGAAATGGAAGAATTTACCTAGTAATTTGAGAATGAGAAACTTGTAAATTCTTGAATCTGCCTAACAGCAAAAAGATATCAATCAGAGAGTCTCAAAATCTGAATAAGGATTTTTTCCCAAAGGAAGTTTTTGTCTCACCTGCGAAGCAAAGTGAGACTATAGGCGCCGCTTTTCCGACGGCGGCGGCGGCGTCAACATCAAATCTTAACCTGAGGTTAAGTTTTTGAAATGACGTCATAACTTAGAAAGTATTTGGACCTAGTTAATAAAACTTGGCCATAAGGTTAATCAAGTATTACTGAACATCCTATTAGAGTTTCATGTCACATGACCAAGGTCAAAGGTCATTTAGGGTCAATGAACTTAGACCATGTTGGAGGATTCAACATCGAAATCTTAACCTGAGGTTAAGTTTTTGAAATGTCATCATAACTTAGAAATATATGGACCTAGTTCATGAAACTTGGACATAAGGTTAATCAAGTATCACTGAGCATCCTGCATGAGTTTCACGTCACATGACCAAGGTCAAAGGTCATTTAGGGTCAATGAACTTTGGCCGAATTGGGGATATCTGTTGAATTCCCATCCTAACTTTGAAAGTTTATGGATCTGATTCATGAAACTTGGACATAATAGTAATCAAGCATCACTGAAAATTTTGTGCAAGTTTCAGGTCACATGACCAAGGTCAAAGGTCAACGAACTTTGGCCGAATTGGTTGTATCTGTTGATTTACCATCATAACTTTGAAAGTTTATGGATCTGATTCATGAAACTTGTACATAAGAGTAATCAAGTATCACTGAACATCTTGTTCGAGTTTCAGGTCACATGATCAAGGTCAAAGGTCATGTAAGGTCAATGAACTTTGGCCATGTTGGGGTTTTTCGTTGAATAACCATCATATCTCTGTAAGTTTATTGGTCTAGTTCATAAAAAGTGGACATAAGAGTAACCATGTATCACTGAACATCTTGTGCGAGTTAGAGTAGTATTCAAAGTCAGCACTGCTGCTATATTGAACTGCGAGATGCAGGTGAGACGGCCAGAGGCATTCCACTTGTTTTTGAAATAATGTGTCATTAACTCCATAAAGTAAAGGCATGAATTTAGGTTTTAAACACATTTTATAGTATCTGCTTTGTTCCACTTTCCAAACTGAGTTGTCTTGAAATTGTGTGAACAAATAGAAAATTTCAACTCCCTAATGTTCAACTCCTCCAACACGTCTTGCTGGTTACATATCCCCACCAAACGAGGTTCGAAGGGATAATCTGTGTATGGGCAGGCGGTTGGTCGATCCGTCGCATATCTTACGCTTCGAACAACTTCCTCAATTTTTAGCCAATTTTCATGAAATTTGGAACACACATTGTTCAAGAGACGCAGTTTTACACTTGTTGGGAATCAAAATTGTGTTTCCATGGCAACAGTATATTATGACAGAAATAAAATAAAAATGTGCTATGTAAATCTACGTTATTTCTATGAACATTCATCTTTGGTAAGACATGCAGGATTCATTTTCCAAGTGTTTTGGAAACTGCGTTGCCATAGTAACAGCATAGTGCGGGGTATTAATCACCATCGGATATATTTCTAGTAAAATAGCAGTTCGAGATACATTTGTATTTTGGTTGGTCTTAGATATGTAGAATTAAAGTGCTCAGCAATGATTTTTCAGATTGTGCTACTAGGACTATATTCGCCAAATCGTCCTTGTCCTTGTTTGATTTATACACAGGTCCTGCAAACACAAGAACACAGACTAGACAACAAGAACATCGATCCCAAGCCTGCCAAAGCCATCAAGAAACCAGAGAAGAAGAAGAAGATCTTCGTTGGAGGAATCGGCACAGACTTAAAAGATGAACAACTCTTGGAATATTTCAGCAAATTTGGAAATGTGAATGAATTCTTCATTTTATAAATTATTTTAGAACTATGTGCGACTAAACCTGTAAAGGCCACCTAAGGGATACTGAAGAAGTGTCCATGGGAGAATGGAGACAGGTGGTCTTAACCCTAAATTTAGACTTGGCTATTTTGACGCCTTAGAATGACGGGGGGGGGGGGGGGGGGGGGCTGATTCCCCCTATGATCTCGGCCCAAGATCGCATGATCACAATGAAAATTGGCATGCGCATTGCCCATGGCATAATCTACAATTTAACTATAAGATGAAATTCTGCAAAAAAATCTCATTGCTAATTAATTTATGCATAATATCAAGTTTGCTCTAATTAATTAAGTGATTTTTTTATCACTTTTCAGAAATCTGAAAATTATCTGATCAAATGTTCAACATCACATTTATTTTCTTATGTATTTTGTTTTCTAAATTTCTTATGTATTTCTCTGTTTTTCGACTTTTTGTTTTTTATTGTTTTTTTCGATGGAAATTGTCGGGGGCTTTATTTTGACCATAAACAAGGTGAAGTTAATTGAGTATTATAATCAGTAAAAGGAAAAACAATGAAACATTTATTTTTGGCTTAACACTTTTTGCATTGGATTTGTACACAAATTCATGTTTTTGAGCAATTTTGGGTCTGCCTGTCTCCTGGTATTAACTATTTCTGTGCTCAAATAGGTGAATCAGTGTGAAATCTAGATTTTAATACAGGGAGTAATTTTGATTTGAATAGCATTTTTGGTCATTAAAAGCTCTCAACTAAGTTATGTACAGTCCTGTGTGAAAATATGCTATACAAAAGACTTTATGAATAGCACTCTTTAAAAAAATGTGGAGCAAATTGCCATGCGATACTAGGAAAATTATTCCCTGCAACATGTAATTGACTAATTTTCTTTCACCCAATAGGTGGTAGAATCAGAGTTCCCAGAAGACAAGTCAGGGAAGAGACTAGGCTTTGCATTTTTCACATATGAAACGTCAGACGAAGCACAAGATGCACAGAAGAGTAGGTTTCACACCATAGGAACTAAGGTGAGTCAACACGTGGAGCCTTTGTGTTAGGGACCATATTCTTGGCCCCGTCTCACAAAGAGTTGAAATTTTGTTAACTTTGTGTGCTGATCGCGTGAACGCCATGAAAATTGGCATGATAATAGTGTGGGATGCAATCCACAAGGCTGTATGGTTCATTTTCCGAAATCATTAGATTTTTTTTAAATATGAATTGATTATAAGAATTTATGCGTAAATCAAACTTTTTGCTCTTATTCATCATAAAAAGCTCATAGAGTGCTAATTTTTGCAAAAGTTCTATGGCATCAACCCTGAGAGCTGGGGGGGGGGGGATCAGCTAAGGCTTGTTCTGCCTGATGCACCATGGTTAGGACTGGTGTGTCAGGCTACGAGTTGAGATGCGTGGTCAAGGAGGACCAAAAATGGGAGCGTCAAAAAGACGAGCTGTCACTGTCCTGCCCCGCTGCGGCTTTTGCTTGTCCACACTGCTTCAAACTTTTTCGGGTGAAGATCGGTCCATTCAGGCATCTTCGAACCAATAATAATTTATGTAGTTGTGCTACTATTCACATAGCAAGCCAAGGACAAACATCAAGAGAGATACAGAAAGCAAGTATCATTTTTCACCCCTTGGATATTTTTTCTCTTACGTGTTTCAGAAAGTTGAAGTAAGCGAAGCAGTATCAAAGGAAGAGAGGCAACAAATGAAGATGAGAGCAAGCATGGGCATTCGACCAGGAAGAGGAAGAGGTGGAGGTGAGTATATCATCTTACGGGGCCATTTATCATAAAGGCCCTCTCTTTTCGTTCCGTGCAAGCCTTGTGGGCATGTTGGGGGGTGACTGCCCGCAACTCGCTGCAACAAAGTTTTGAGAGCATGCTGAGTGTTTGAAACTTTTCGGACTTGCACTTGCTCCTGCCTTTTTGTTCTCACAATTTTGGTCTCAAAAGTTGCACGAGACTTGAAAGTAAAGTCAGCGAGCGACGCGGTCAAAAAAATTCATGTGGCGGATTTATCGCGAAAAATGTTGAGGGGGGGCTGAATCAGCCCCCCCCCCCGTCTCTTTAGGGTTAAACTAGTTATAATAGCGAACTTGCACTTATAGATTCATGGAGATTACACGGTGAGCGCTTCTAATGCTTGAGTGAACCCCAAACTTCAAATGATGTTTTTTGCATATATTTTTTGAAGCTCTCGCAGAATTCCTTCTGCAGTCAATCAAGTACTTGTGAGGGTTGCAGGACTGTCGAGTAGTACTGGTTTACAGTAACTATTACTGATAAAATGAGAAAGAATACTGGTGGTTTTATGCAAATTACTGAATTCTAAAGTTTCAGTTTATGTGTGGTCCTATGGTATTTTTGTGAAAATACAGATTGTCTTACCAAAATACTGATTTTCAGCCTTTGAAATAATGAAATGTTCTTGATCAGGTTGGCATCTCTGGAGTTATTGTTCAATTTTAACAGGTGATATATCATTTTAAAGCTTAGGATATGTTACTTCAAGCTCAATGAAAACCTAAAAATTTATTTTCGGGGTGGCTGGTCACGTATTAACATTGATATTGGCTGAAATCTTTTTTTTTTTCCCCTGTAGGATTTGGTCCCGGGTTCAAGGGTGGATATGGAAGCTACGGAGGATATGACGAATCTGGTATGTCAATGATTTCCAGTTTTTGTACATATTAATGAAGCCTGAATCAAACCAGGCATTCCGCCGGTGCTTGCTTGAGGATGTCCAGACCGGTGGTTAAAATTAAGAAAAAGATAAGAAATTCAGTGTCACCAAAGACTATGAATATCAACAAACTTTTCAGGCCTTTCTTTATATCTACAGTTGGGGCCAGAAGTTTACATACACCAAGGAAATTAAAAAAAGTTGACACTTGCCAAACATCATAAAATTTACTGTATCTTATAAAATATTTGTGCTATCGTGACGAATTTGATATCAAACAAATAAGTATGTCATGCCCCTTCATCACATTGCTTCGTCATCAGGAGTTGAAAAACATTTAGGTGTCTTTTTTTTCCCATAAAAATCTTCATATTTTAGACAAATTAAAAATAAAAACTTGACAAAAACATTTCATATTTGTGCTAGTTCCTTCTTAACACATTTCAGATTACACTTTTTAGTTCAGTGGGGACTTATGATGAAAATATAAGATAAATTATAAATTAGACATATTTCTGTGAAACTGTGTTTGAAAATATAACAAACAATAGAATACATTTGACACGAATATTTTTTTTTCAAAGAAAATTCCACCTGAAATATACTTTAATGCCAACGTCATCTCTATCATGTAAAAGAGCATAATACGCTCTTTTATTTGATCCCAATTCCGTCCTTGTAGTATTCATATTTCTGAAGAAATAATAAATTTTACGATGTTTGGCAAGCCAACATATTTCACTTAATTTCATGGGTGTATGAAAACTTTTGGCCCTCGACTGTATATATTTGTTTGTTTGTGGTAACTCCCGTAGGAACTCGACAGGACAGCAATTTTGCTGGTAAACGCCGAGCTAGTATATAACCAATTACCTTGGAAACATTTTACGTCTAGGTTAATCAGTCATAGTGGCTGACGTAATAGACGACAGATATCACTCTTGGGCCTTTTTATCAAAGTGGAGACAATGGCAGAGTTTGGAATCGAACTCACAACCTTGTGATTATGAGTCCAATTCTCTAACCACTGGACCACAAGACCCGTTGATATTATATTTCTAAACAATAAATCAAGCAGGTAGAGCTATAAAAATAATAGAACTGGAGCAGGATTTCTCAATTTTCTTGCTTGAATTCAGCGGCCGAAATCTTTATAATCACAGTTGCATGGGCCCACCAATTTTTGTTTGCATTGTTTTTTTTAGTAACTCTGCAGAATTATCTCCATATCGGTCAATCGCAATTTCTAATTGATCGTGATCAATAGATGTCTTGAAACCCTTTTGCAACATGGAACAATGCGATTTGTAAAATGCCAAATTCACCCTTCAGTGAGCTCAAGGTCATATAGGCCTGAATTCACAAAGGTTGTTTTTAGAACCCATGGTTGAAACCATGGTTTATGCAGATTTCCTGTATAAATTACGCTTAATTTAGCAATTTTCAGGCCACATGGCGAAAGTCAAAGGTCATTTAAGGTTATTGAACTTTGGCCATTTTGGAGGTAATTATTAGTTTGCTGTCATAACTTTCAAATTTTATAGATAAAGTGTACAAAATGTGGATATAGGGGTAATCAAGTATCACTGACAAGTTTTAGGTCACATGATCAAGGTCAAATATCAATGAATGTAGTATTGTATCATTATTTGAAAGGTGTTTTTTTGTGAATAATTATTTTATAGTAGTTTTCAAAGTCAGCACTGCTGCTATATTGAATCGCGTGATGCAGGTGAGACCGCCAGAGGCATTCCACTTGTTCAGGAGAGGTGCGAGCTAGTGCCTCTCAACAGAGTTTTGTCCACAACCCTGCCATGCGGGCTGACTGCTGCGGCCAGCACAAATCTTGGAAGCGGAAAGCCTGCTATTCGATTCTTACGAACTTATGAATACCCGGAGATAATAAATGTAAAACCTCTCTGTTTTTCCTACTAGGTTACTATGGTAGCTTTGGTGGTGGTGGAGGCGGCGGTGGCTACGGCGGTGGTGGCTACGGCGGTGGCGGCTATGGTGGTGGCGGTCAAGGATACCAACCTGGCCCTGGGTTTTACCCTGACTATAACCAAGGAGGATACAACCAAGGAGGATACAACCAAGGAGGTGGCGGCGGTTACGGAGGATATGGCGACTACAGCAGCGGTGGTGGCGGATACGGAGGCAGCTACGGCGGTGGTGGCGGCGGCGGATATGGAGGCTACAGTGGATATGGTAAATGAAAAGGTTGTTGACAAGCCAATGTCCTCCGTCTTTCCACTCTGTTCTTTCTGTAAAAGTTCACAAAGTGCTTTAGAAAGAATCTCCTTCGCATTGAATACTACTCTGATATTTATAGGTATTTTGGCCTTGTTGGGACATTCAATTATCATTTGCAATAGATAGGTCTGGTGATAGGACCCTCATTAGATTTGTAATGTCATGGGAGGGGTGTGTCGCGAAAACAGTTGCCATCAAACACAACTTCATAAAAGTCAACTGCAAGTCCCTAATGCTTACATTTCATTGCTCAAAATTGAGTTGCAATTGATATTTTTTTAGATGCATTTGATTGCAGCTCCTTCAGCAACAGGGCCAATTAAACACTGACCACAAAAAGAAGCATTTCACTTTATGTTTAATCAGCTTTTTAACTCATCAGCCCCAAATCAGAAGAACTATGATCAGTTATACTAAGATTAATGTCAAGAAAGGGGGGGGGGGCTGGGCAAAACAGCACCCTCAACATTTTTCAAGATAAATCTTCAAGAAAACAATTTTTTGTCAAAAGGCATCTTAAAACAATTGCAACAAGCAGGATTTTGAAAAATTATGTGAACAGAAAGGTTCTTAAAAACAGAAAAGATTATCCCGACAATGAGTTAGATTTTAGTAAGATTACCAATATCTTTTTGTCTAATTTTTCTGCTTTTCTTAAAAGTAACTTTACATAAGAACAGCTTTTCTCATTTAAAGTTTTGTAAGTGGCAGTCTTTTTATTCCCATATCAGAGTAGTGTCATGTGAATTAAGATAATTTTACTTTATACTATATTTCATTTGATTGTTTTATGCATGCACCAAAATATGAGTGATGAATGTGTATCATGTAGATTGTCATTTTTCTTCTGATGGAATGCTAATATAACCCTTGAAACCATTGGGGCAATAGTTTATGCATTTTATGCAATCCATGCATGTGCCTTGAGTCGCCCCAAAAGTCTATATTGAGAAGTTGCTTTTCTCATCAAAATCTTCCAAACATTTTGAGACAAAGTTGCGAATATTTTGCTCTTTATTCAAGAAATTTTTCAGGTGATTTTGCAACTAGAAGCAAATACCTGAAGGTGATTCTAGCAGTAAAGTTTAGAAAAAAAACACCAATGGTTTCAGGGTAAAAGCAGGGGTTGTTTCTTGACAGTGTTTGTAAAATCAAGCACGACCTTACTAACATCTAGAATATGCGAACTGGCTGTGTGTCTCAGTTGCTACCTGAAATATCAAATATTTGCAGTGAATACACATTATTCATGACTAATATATTTGTCGTAAAGGAACATGAAATCGTTTGACGCAGTCAAACTTTGTAGATTTCTTGAAAGAGATTCAAATTTTCATTCTAGTAATTGATAAAGCCATGCATCACTTACAAACAGTTTCCTGAAACATTCCCCTGTTTGCATGATGTTGGATGTTGTGTGTAAAAAAATACAGTGCATGAGCATTTGACATTAAAAAGTAAAATATATTGGATCTAATATTTCATTGCATATTAATTTGCTAACTTTGCTTTGATCGATACTTCTTTGAGCAATGATTTTTCAATTGTGTGGTTATTCTGAGTGAAAATGGAAAAAAATCCCTGGAATTTACCAAAATGTCTTTCTAAATGAAAACTGATACTAGGATGGACCATCTTGAGATTGTGGACTTGACCCTATTAAGACGGGGGGTATTCAGCCCCCCTTAGCATTTTTCGGGATATATCCGCCGCACAAATTTGTTTTTATACTGTCGCTCGCTGTCTTTTTACTTTTATGTCATTGTCATTCAGTCATTTTAAAATTGCGACCCCCGGGTATGCGGATCCTTAATTACAAAAACATTTGTAAGTGCATGCAGACCCAAAATTGCTCAAAAATGTGAGTTTGTGTACCAATCCAATGCAAATAGTGTTTTTAGACACAATTCATAAATGTATCATTATTTTTCCTTTTACTGATTAAAATAAATTAATTTCATCTTGTTTATTGTCAGAATATTGACAATTTTCATTGAAAAAAACAATAAAAAAACAAGGATATACATAAGAAGTTTGGAAAACAATAAAATACATAAGAAAATAAATCTGATGTTGAAATTTTTAAAAACTTGTGCATTTGATTAAATTCCTGTTAAAAATAGTAGGTGAACCAACAGTAGCATTTTAGGAGCATTTAGTTGATTAGAGCAAACTTTGATTTTACGTATAAATTAGCATAGTAAAATAGCAATGAGATTTTTTCGCAGAATCTGATCTTACGGTTTTGTAGATTATGTCATGGGTAACAAGCGTGCCAATTATCGTCACGATCGACGGCCGAGTTCATAACGGGGGCTGAATCAGTCTTAGGCATTTAATAAGCCCAGTCTATTTAGCGTTAGAGATGAATTTTATTTACAATACGAAGACGTAATCTACACTGTATATATTATGACTTTTCTGATGTTGTTGGAAATAATTTTACCTGTGTAAAGACTAAATTTACTTTCTTACATAACCTACTTTCCATCAGATTCAAAGATTGAAATGTTCTAGCTAAACCATAAATAGACTGGGCTATTTTGACACCTAACAAGATGGGTAGGGGTTTAGTCAGCCTCCCCCCTTATGATCTTGGCTGCCGTTCACGTGAGCTTGATAAAAACTTGGCACGCACATTACCCATGACAATAATAATAATACATATGATTTGTATAGCGTCTTTTCCATTTTGATTAAATGCTCAAGGCGCTTTGAAGGGAGTAATAATAATAAGATCAAATTCTGTGAAAAATGTCATTGCTAATTATGCAAAGTTATGCATTAAACCTAAAGTTTGCTCGAGGTCACTAATAAATGCCCCTGAAGTGCTAATTATTGGTACCCAGATTCTTTATAGGGATCTAGTTAAGTGTACTTAAAAAAATTTAAACATTGCATTTATTTTCTTATGTATTTTATTGTTTTCTAAATTTCTTATGTATTTCTTTGTTTTTTTTACTTTTCATTTTTCAATGGAAATTGTCAGGGACTTAATTCTGATCATAAACAAGATGGAATTTATTTGTGAAAGGAAAAATAATGATACATTAATGAATTTTGACTAAAAACACTATTTACATTGGATTTGTACACGAATTAACATTTTTGAGCAATTTTGGGTCATCGTGCACTAACGAAATGTTGAATAATTTAGAAATCGTGTACCCGGGGGTCGCGATTTTGGTCTCAAAACTTGCGTGTGACTTGAAAGTAAAGTCAGCAATCGACGCGGTCAAACAGATTGGCGATGGGGGGAGGGGGCTGAATCCCCCCCCCAGTCTTAGGGTTAAAACTCAAAACAGAAATGATCTGATATTATTCACCCAATATTTTGAAATTTTTATTTATTTTGACAGACCTGGGATTATTTTTTGATAACAAATTTCATTTCCTAGCTAGAATCATCATTTTCATAAATTTAGGCACTGATCGCTACAGCTTACAATCTGTTTTGGTAAATGCGGTGCATAAATGTAGGTTATTATTAATGTGTCATTTGTACCATGTCTCAGATACAACTCTTTTTTTTTTTCATTCGTGATTTTGCTAGTATATTCTTTGTAGGCTGAAATTTGTATGCATGAAAACAAAAAGTAGTATTCCTTTGCCTGTCTGCTGTCACCCTTGCAAATCAATGCATCTTGCATGGCGGACACCACCCCCTTTTCCCCCTTTTCCCCTAAAATGATCCAAGCAATCATTTTCTGCAACTCCCCCTCTATCCTAAAATTCCTTTGAAATCAAAACAGGTTGCAGATTTCTCTTTTCTCTTCTGGTCCCTTCTTTCCGAGGTTTCCTTTCTCTCTCCTGCTTATCAGAAAGAAAAAAAATACTGAAAAAGTACCGAGGTGAAGGGGCTCCCTTGAAGTCTTCCGTCGACGTCGAACACTGAACATGTGAGGGCAAAATGGTAATCTTCTGTGTCTCTTCTTCAACGGAAGATTGTGTCAGAGACATAACTTGAGTATTGTTCAGAGTTTTTATCATTTTTTTTTTGCCTTCATAATTTGGGGGAAATTCCGGAAAGGGACACTTGCATTTTGGCCATGCAAGTTAAGTTGTTCTGTAGGTGGGGATACTCGATAGGTAAGGGGGGGGGGGGAGAATCCAGCTTTTGATAAGGTACCAAACAAACGTAATCTTTTTTCTGGGCTTCTGCAAGTGGCAGTTCATTGCTACTGTGGATTATTGACTTTTTACCCAATCCTCCGGCGTACGTTTCCACATGGGAACCTATTTCCCCTGATCTTTTCTGCTTGGTTTGAATGGTCGGTCACTCCCACCCCTCCCCCTGTACACCGCCCCGTACACCTCCAGAGACTAGCATAGATAGATAAGGCGTTAACTAAATATTCTTTCACGTCAGAGAGAGTGTTCAAATGTTAATTTGTCAAATAACTTTGTACTCAGAAGGGACGTTTGTAATTTTTCACTACTTACAGAACAATCAGGGCCCGGCAAAGCCCCAGTTGATCGACGTGGGGGCAGAGCCCAACACCCCTACTCTCGCTAAAGACGTGTTTTAAGGCCAAGAAGGGGGACCCATACATATACAGGTATTTAAATATAATCCTTTGAATTTCCATCTCTACAACAACAAAAAAAATAGGTGTTTTGTGTTCTTTTTCATAGTTCCTCCACTTCACACCTCACCTTTTATTTGTTCACTTAATAAAAATTGAATTTTCTTCAGTCTTACAGAGATAAAAATGGAATAGCACAATGATAGTACAGCCACACCCTTTTTGTCATATTTTTTTGGTGTAGTGTTCACATTTTTTGGCCATGGATCATTTGTTCACACATGAGCAGTGTTCACATTCTAATCTATCCCCTACCACCACCTTCTTTCATTGCATCAACCTATCACCATATGCTGCATCTCTTTTTTTTTCTTTGTTTATTTTCATCCATCTTTATGAGTTTGCAAGTTTATTGATGAACATAATATGCCTGTGTATATGTGCTGCCGCTTGAATGCTCAAAATATATGTTTGTAGATGTATGTGTCTAAATATAATTGCTGTGTTATATATCGTGTATTTTCTAGATGTTTTCTGCAGAATGCCAATCTTTCGATTTTGAAACATTCTCATTTACTCTTTGTTGGTTTTTTGTTTTTGGTCTACAGATTAACGATGGACACTCGTAAGGAGTCGATGCTTGCCCCTTTGCCCAAAAAAAATTGAAAAAAAATTTGTACAGAAAACAAAAATTAGGGGCAAGTGTTTGGAGAGGAGACTTGAACGAAGTGTATTGGCGAATGAAATTTGTGGAATTGCTGTACATGTTATCTTCCGTGAGGCGTGGCTCATCGATGGCGAAGGATCCGGAGTTTCACAAGGACAACTCTTAGCACCCATGTCTTTCTGAGAGGAGTGCAAAAGATTCTAGCTCTTGCAAAAAAAAAATTGATTCTTAACGTAATTGTCCCTGTGAAACTCTACAATATATGGACTCGGGGGAGGAATGAAGAGGATGAAATGTATAATTAGCTCATCTGTACCAAAGCGAATCAAAACAGTTTTTGAGAAAAAGAAAATGACAAAAAAAATTCTGCGACACAAAAATGTTTTCTGAATGTGCATACGAATCACGCAGTGGTATTCTGGATATCATTTTTTATTTGCAATTCTCTTCCATCCATGAAAAAGGAGAGAAGAGATTACGTGAGAGAGAAGAAAAAAAGGGATAGACAGATTAATCGGTTATCCTTTTTAATGACCAATTGTATTATAATTTAACCAAGATTTAAAACCCCTTTCTGTTCTGTTTTTGCCCCCGGTGTGTTTCTCATCAAATCAAATCATTGCCTTGTTAAAAATGTATGTCATATTTTTCTTGCAATTATAAGCTTTGTATTTGTGAAATTTTTCCTATCTAGTGGCTTGGCCTTTCTTATGTAACTTCCATTTATTTCATGTAGTAATTTTTTTGCCTTGAGTTCTAATTGGTTAAAATAAAATTCCATTCCTATTGGTATTTTAAAAACTCAAGTCCTGTAAAGGCTAGTGTTAAATTCTCCATCTCTTCCGTTTTGTGTTTTTTTAATGAATTTAAGATAAAACGTAATTTTAAGATTTTTTAACATAAAATTAAGATCGACATAAATCTAAGATCAAACATAATTTGATATTACTTGCAATTAAATACAAAATCTAAAATTGAATACCCATTTTAAATCCTAGGATTTAGTATGTCTCTTGCCCCCTTATAAATATAAAACCATAACACAGTTCACCATTTTAATATATTTTGTACATGACGTGTGGGAATTGGTCAGATGTCTTCTTCGAAAAAGGAGGCAAATCGCCACATTCCAGTATTTATGTGAAATGGGCCGTGCACTGTCGAGTGAATATGATGCAATTTGCCAAACGACACGACTGCCCAAAAGTTTTATGTTATTTTTTATTGACTGATTTTTTTTATCTTATCAATTTTTTTATACAAAAGTGGAAAAAACATGAAAAAAAAATGAAAATGTGAAAACTTGTGCACTGAAGACAGTCTGTTTTTTTTCAACGTTTGTTTTTGGAAGTTGCGTGTATGAAACTATGCCTGATTTTCTTTCATGAATCCACCACTATTCCTTCTGTTAAAAAGTTTTAGCCTCGACCCCTTTAGTGCCCATAGATTGTCTTCTTAATCAAATATCCCTATAAGAGATAACTGTCCATGTAGTTGCCTTAAAGTTTATTTATTTATTAGTTGGTAAAATACGCCCAACAACTCTCCTTAAATTAACTTCCATAAAGTACACCTGAAACAAGGGTTTTGTATGATGCTTATTTCAAATTTAACTCTAATCTAAAAAAAAAAATGGGGGCCATATTTATTTCTATAGTATGATTTTTTTAAGTAAGGGGCAATTACATCATTTGGGCGGATGGAAACTTTTATGTAGAGGTAGTTAAAAAACTTAAAATTAATCATAATCTCCCATATTTCACCATCCCTAACCATTAACAGATTTCTACACTCAAATGTACACATTTTATTTGCTTTATCTACATTCAAGTTCATTCAACCTTGCACAAGTTGGAAAAAAAAAGAAGGGAAAAAAATGCTTTCCAGGCAACCTCTGGATAAGTTAACATGTTATTATGCAATTCACATTGTACAAATTGAAATTCTTATTGGAGTAAACTAATCAAAATTTGCCAGTCAAAAGTATTCTATTTTATATATATTTCCAATCGAATTCTACTTTTGCAAGGTTGAACTCATTTAAGTCATACAACATGCTATGGAATGCAGTGAAACATTGTTGTTGCCCCCCCCCCAAAAAAAACCCCCAACAGTGGAAGCAAATTTTTAAGTCTGTGTTCTTAAAGAAAGACAAATAGAATGGAAAAAATGGTAAAAAAAGTCAATTTGGTATTGGCGATAAACTACCCAGCGTGAACTTAAAATAATCAGTTTTCACAGAAAATTCTGTAAGCAAATATTCAAAATTTGCATCAGATTTGAAGTTAATTTATATCCGTCTCAGTCGACCTTCCACAAGTCGAATAATCACGCAAGTCGAAACAATTTTTAGACCAGATTATCCAAAACCTGTTTAATACCTCTTTTAGGTCATATTTCTTCTGAATTTGAACACATCTATGTGGTCATGATAGATTTATGACGTTGAAGTCAATGTACACACCCTTTCGATACGTGCAAAACAATGTTTCACTTTATTCCTTGTAAATACATACACAGCAATCAATGGTAATTGTAATATGGAGATGTGTTTGAAGTCTGTGTGTGGTGAAATGAGATCTGTGGTTTGGATCCTGCAATGTTTCCTCCTGCACAATTGCTCACTAATAAAGAACCTCGGACCCAAGACCAATTTTTCTCTCAAGCCCTTGTCACAATCTTTGCCCAACTCTTTATTGTCAAAGGAATTATTTAAGGGAAATCTAACCAAAGTCAGTATCTTAGAAAAAAAGGATATGCAAAGGGCAGCAAGGTGAAAAATCAACAAAATGTTTGTCCAACTTGGTTCAAATTTTCAGCAGTCTGCTCAAATTATTTTCTTCCTCAGAACAATTTGCCATATACCAGTTTAATCTCTTAAAATGAGCAATTTAGCAAGAGCAAATGTTGGCGGCGCACATATGCTCACATGTATTAGTCTCTACGTTCTTCGTGGAAGAAACTAGAAAATACTTGTAAACATTGTCTGGACTCTTGCGCGTAGATGTTGATTGCAGGTCTACAGCGTGGTATAGTTGTGACAAGGTCAGATGTGGTTAGAAGAGGTGGCATTGAACAAAAAAAATGTGTGATAGAGAAGCGTAAGTGGGGGAGGGGGGGAGCACAGGTCTGAGTAAAAAGACCAATGGGGGCCACTTTTAATACATGCAAACTGGTCCTATTAATATTAAATACACTAAAATATCCATACTTTGGGGAAAATGCAATTGTCATTTTAACTTTTGTTTTCCTATATCTGAGAACAAACTTTCTGAAGAATTTAACCAGAAATCTGTTACTATTTCTGGAAATTTCTTGGTATTTTTTCCTTATTTCTTGGATGTTTGGGTTGGCAGGTATTATTGATGTTCTCTTTGCTCCGAATTTGGTTCATTGTCCTTTGAGGTATACAATTATGGCACTGGCGTACAGATGGGGGTCTTGGGGGCCCCCCCCCAAAAAAAAGTTTCAAGATCAGAAAAAAAGGGGAGAAAAGGAATGGAAAGGAAATACAGTGAAATATGCAATCCTTGTCAGATTGTGATGTCAATATCTATCATAAATCGGATTTTCTTTTTTAAAGTCAATAAATTTTCTCACTCGCCATGAACAAATAGTGCCCCGTATGGCGTATCTGACCCCTTTCAATTTGTTTGGCTCATTATGCCACTGAACCATGGATTGTTGGAGAAACACGAGTTGAAGTGCTTACAGCTAAACAATGACCTTCTTGAGGATCACTAGTTACGATTGATCCAATCAATCTTGACTCGATGGGAATCCATCCATGCCATATTTTCTACAACAAAGAAGTGTGATTGATCTGACCAGTCGCAACTATGGACAGGCAGCAACGTCAACATCCAAGATGCAAATTTGTTCAAAATATTATTTAAATAATATATATTCATACATTCATCATTCTCTTGAAGATTTAGTGTGATTCTTTTTGTTTACTAAGGAGATTTTTGCAAATTTCCTGTAGAAAAAATTATGGTAAGGATGGATTTCCATATAGTCGAGACTGATTGGAATCAATCATAACTTTTAAGATGGGACCCGGATTGACCTGTGGTTAAGGGGGTCAAATCTTGCCCATTTGTCTGTGCTTTAATGAATTATTGAAAATTGAATTATAGCCCAAACATTGTTCAGGAGGCATCACTAAATAATTTACAATGCTGGTAAAACCACCACTTGGACTCCTTGGGGTCTCCCCTCCCAATAAGTTTGACTTCATACATGTAAGCACAGACTGTCAAATTGATTGAATTTGCCACTTGTATCAAGTGGGAGATTGAGAAAGATATAAAATGAGAGGGCTGGCACTTGGGTCATACATGTGTTTTTTTTAATTTGAGGCATAAAAAGGCAACTCGTAGCAATGGGACTTCTTGGAGTAATGCAGGTAAGCCACCTTCCCTACTGTACATAATAACACGCAAACTTTTTTTTTCACCTTTCCAACAATTAAGGAGTTCAATAATCCTCCCCCCCCCCTATTTTCTTGAAGTTCCATGTTGCAGTGCGTATGCCTATGTACACATGTACAGTGAAATAAACTACATGTAGATAGCCCTTTTTAGAATACAAAGTCTGAAAATTGGTGATGAATTTTCTATACATGTACAGAGCAGGGTCTATGAGCTGATAGTATCAATATGTTGGGGAAAACCCATGATTTATATGCCCACAAACTTGCTCCAAAGTCCTTAAAGTTGGATCGGTAAGTACTTCCAAAACAGGAAATCCGTTACTAAGACGACATTTAAAGGGACATCCAACCTCCAAATGATATTTGTGAAAGGAGACGAGTATAAAGGAAAATATCGGCCATGACTGAATATCAAATTGGCCGGTTGGTGAGAAGATTAAATAGAGACCAGGGGCCTGCTTCACAAAACTTGTTATAAAAACAAAATTCGCAGTAACAGTTAAAAGCTACCGAAATCCTTTAATCTGATTGGTTGATGGTAAATTTGCTTTTGTGCATGGGTCATTATAACGAGTGTTTTTTAAATGGGGACCCAGGAGAGAACTCGCCCAATGTACCATATTATTAGGGGCGTATCCAGAATTGGCTTGTTTGTTTGCGGGGGGGGGGGGGGGGTCAGTGACAGTCTAAAATTTCTGCCCCAAAATGTCAGGAGGGCCTTGCAAGGCCCTGCCCCTTCCCCACCCCCCAAAAAAATTCCTATCTTGGTACTTGGTTATTACCAGGAATTTGTGGTAATTCCTCCTATAAGCAGCCTCTGGACGTCCAGTCAAATTGAGGATATTTACAACTTCAACAAAATACAGTTTGTATGATTCTTTTTTCTCCTAATTTTGCCAGAAAGGGTTATCACTTATTGTTGGCTTTCCTTTTAACCATAGATAAATCATCTTGTTTACTGCCACAATATGTGCCTCTCGACAGTAGAGGGCAGCATTTCTCTCAACCCGTCCAGTCTCATTCATTTCATCCACATCTATACTAACACTCGGCTATCTGTAACCCACTATCGCATCTATGCAATGTGAAGCAGAACCGTTTTATGATCCTCATCTTTCCCCATGTACGGTTCATAGGCGGCGGAGGTGGGGGGGGGGCTGTCCCTCCCCCCTAAATTTGAGGTGGGGAATGGTCCCTCCCCCTAAATTTTATGTTGACCTTTTTTTTTTCTTTTTTTTTTTTTTTTACCCGTGTCCATCCCAAAATTTTTCCTCCCCTAAATTTTTGGGCTTCCGCCGCCAATGATACGGTTAACAATTTTGCTCAGTTCTTGGCAGGCAAATATGAACAGAATCGTACATTAATATCTGATGAAAGTCATACGAAAGGGAAAGTTCACTCTGAAGAACAGTTTGTAAAAAAAAACAGAAAAAAATAAGGAAATATTGGTGAAGGTTTGAGGAAAATCCTTTAAAGATTAAGAAAGTTATAAGAATTTGAAGTTTTGGACTTGTGATGTCATAACGAACAGCAGCCCCATATGTTATGTATTACAGAATGCATAAATTTCATTGGTTTGTGATGTCTGATTTTTTTTTAAGAACAGGTGGGGAGACTTTTGTCTATTGAAATACAGTAAAAACCATTTTTAATTTTCATTAATTTTTTTACCATATGATATGTATGTGATCTGCTTGCATATGACATCACAAATCAAAGAGAACTCTAATACCTTTTTAATTTTTTTGATGGATTTTTCTCAAACTTTGGCAATATTTTTCTATTTTTACAATAAATTTCAGTGTGAAATTTTCTTTTAAATGTGTACTCAGGATGGAAATAATCATTTAGATAAATAGAGTTAAATTCAACAAGAAAAATACTGAAAATTTTCTCAAACTCTGATAAAAAAATCATTTGATTGATTCTTTAAGTTTGGCAATAGTTTGTAAAAACAATTCTGTGCATATGCCATCATAAATATGCAATAGGTAGGCTGACAATATCATGTTCCTACTTTACCTTTTCTAATGTTATTACAAGAAATCATTACATTTTTTCATACATCTGTGCATGACAGGGTCCCCTTATTAGTTTCAGAAAACAAATATCTATTGCATTAAATCAATTTTCAATCCATTCTTTTGAATTCCCAGAGGACATATAATAAAACAAGTGGAATGCCTCTGGCCGTCTCACCTGCATCACGCGGTTCAATATAGCAGCAGTGCTGACTTTGAATACTACTCGCACAAGATGTTCAGTGATACATGGTTACTCTTATGTCCACTTTTTATGAACTAGACCAATAAACTTACAGAGATATGGTTATTCAACAGATACACCCAATTCGGCCAAAGTTCATTGACCTTTGACCTTGGTCATGTGACCTGAAACACGCACAGGATGTTCAGTGATACTTGATTACTCTAATGTCCAAGTTTAACGAACTAGACAAATAAACTTTCAAAGTTATGATGGTAATTCAACAGATACCCCCGATTCGGCCAAAGTTCATTGACCCTAAATGACCTTTGACCTTGATCATGTGACCTGAAACTCGAACAGGATGTTCAGTGATACTTGATTACTCTTATGTACAAGTTTCATGAATCAGATCCATAAACTTTCAAAGTTATGATGGTAATTCAACAGATACACCCAATTCGGCCAAAGTTCATTGACCTTTGACCTTGGTCATGTGACCTGAAACGCACACAGGATGTTCAGTGATACTTGATTACTCTAATGTCCAAGTTTAACGAACTAGACCAATAAACTTTCAAAGTTATGATGGTAATTCAACAGATACCCCCGATTCGGCCAAAGTTCATTGACCCTAAATGACCTTTGACCTTAATCATGAGACCTGAAACTTGCACAAATTTTCAGTGATGCTTGATTACTATTATGTCTAAGTTTCATGAATCAGATCCATAAACTTTCAAAGTTATGATGGGAATTCAACAGATATCCCCAATTCGGCCAAAGTTCATTGACCCTAAATGACCTTTGACCTTGGTCATGTGACGTGAAACTCATGCAGGATGTTCAGTGATACTTGATTAACCTTATGTCCAAGTTTTATTAACTAGGTCCATATACTTTCTAAGTTATGACGTCATTTCAAAAACTTAACCTCAGGTTAAGATTTGATGTTGACGCCGCCGCCGCCGCCGTCGTCGCTGTCGGAAAAGCGGCGCCTATAGTCTCACTTTGCTTCGCAGGTGAGACAATAAAAAAGAACATGTGGGGATATGATATCATCAGATTGGTCATTGATGCTTGAATGTAATGTAAAAAAAATCAATTTTCATATATTTATAACTGCTTATAAATACCTTTGACACTTTTGCCAGATAATTCAGGAATATATTTAACCCACTCAAAAAAAAAAAAAAACATTCTCCTGTAAATATTTGACCCAAACTGATCTACATGTAATTATTATCAAGTGTGAAGTTCACAAGTTGGATGCAAAATGCTTTCAGTAGAAAGCATAAGCCATTAACTGTTTGTACTTAAAACAAAAAGAAACAGATTAATTTATTACTCGATATGAAGCAAACTTGATTCAAATGTTTTTATTAAAAACAATTTTAAAATTTTGTACATAATTCTAGAAGAGGTATGTGCCTTTATCTAAAAGCTATCTTGAGACAAGAAATACTTGATAAGAAATATCAATCAAATTGTACTACAAGGCCTACATTGAACATAATTAAATATGAATAAATAATAATGCATGTTGTCAAAACATGAACTTATAATTTACTTGTGATCATTATGACACAGAGACATTTTATCTTCATAAGTTATCTGACAACTTTCCTTGGTTTAGATTAGATGAAAAGCACACAAGTGTCTGACTGGTGCCATGGTTAATGTCAGATAACAACAATTTGTCGGTGCTAACAACATTCATGAAAGTAAGTCTCGATAAAACAGATCTTAAAAGTAAAATTGATGCTGAAGCCATAGCCTTGCATGCGTTGGTGATCTTTGCATGGCGGATCTCTGACAACTCCGTTTACGCATAATCCTGTATCCTCTGAGGGAGGGCGCTATGAGATTATGATGTCACATGCACAAGGTTTATCAAATAAAATAATGAAGTAACTATATCAATAAACTATATAGGTAAACGCCTGCAAACATCAATAAAAAAGTAATTCTTAATTACTTGCAGGGGATAAAAATAAATTACAAATGTAGCATTTGTACATGCATTTCAAAACATCACAACAGGGATCATTCATAACATTAAAGATGAATGATAGTAGTTGCAGTAACACTGATTTCATCGGAAAATCTGTAAAACAAAGTCACAAAACAGAGTTTGGATTGAATCCGAGTTCAGAATATGGGCCTATGACTTGGTGATCATCTATCTTGGCAGAAGCAAGATTATTCATTGTATTATTTTTCCCCCCTCAGAATAATGTACTGCTTTATACACATATTTACAATACAACCACTAATGGATAATTAACATCAAGGTTCAGATAATTATGGACCTTTCCATTTTTGAACATTCATCATATGAATAATTCACATCCATAATGGTAAAAAAGAAAACAAATGGTAAATCTTGTACAATCTGGTGGTAAGCTCTAATCAATTTCAAGAAAGAAACAATTGTTCTTCTTTCTTTCAATGGTTCACAGAAGCTTGAAATTGATTTTAGCCAAAATTAAATTCCCCCCTGCCCACTAATTACAGTGTAGTAAGGTCTTTCTAAGGCATTGCGCTTGTTTTCAGAACAAGCGAAAAATTAATATTTTTATTGTCATGGGCTCCTTTTCAAAACCTACTACCTAAATCTGCAAAACTGGATGAGCTTTAACATTGCAATGAATAGGGAATTTCAGGGACTCGTCTTACAAAGAGTTATGATTGATCCAATTAATCACAACTCTATGGACATTAATAAGTGTCATAATTTTTTCTTCATATTTGCAAAATGTTCTTTGTAAACAAAGGCGAACAAACAAAATTGTCAAGAATAACGATGATCTAATGTAATGTTCATCATATCTAGAAAATGTTTTGAACAAACATGCATTTTAGATGTGGCTGTTGCTGGCTTTCCATAGTTGAGATTGTTCAGATCAATCGTAACTGTTTGTAAGACGGGGCCCAGGAGTAAAATCAACCTGAGCCCCAAGTAATTCTTTCCGTGTGACATCACCCACTGACTTCCCATGGCAATACATATCGAGTGCAACCTGTAGTCAATGGGGCCACTGAACTCTGATCAGTTACAAAGGACATGGATGCTGTTCTCATACACACAGTCTAAACAAGAGTGTCGCTAAGGCAAGCACATGATGAGACTGTGACCTTGACCTTTTGACCTCAAAATCAATAGGCTTCCTGGGATCCATGCTAGTATCATACACACCCAATCATATGAGACTAGAATAAGTCAAACTGAAGTTATCACGTTTACAATGAAAAGTTCACGGACGGACAGACGGACACCGAGCGTGATACCGTAATACGTCCCAACTCCAACGGGCATATAAAAACTCCCTACTATGTCCGACAGGTATGTGTTGCACAGTACAGCAATAGTCTATTGTCCCTGATCATAAATTTTGCCTGGGACGGTGCAGGAAGCATTTTGATGAAGCATTGTCCTTGTCTCCTATGTGATGTAATGATGACAGTGGTGGTTGGTCTCGAAAAAATAAAAATTGTCCAGCTGGAAAAAAAACATGATCCTTGGTCATCACCTTCCACCACGGAATCCTGTAGAAATGACAAACCAAAAATACAAGAGATACATTGTTTCACTCCATGACATTTGCTCCAATGACAAGTGCTCTGCTATGAATTTCACACAATGATCAAGTTCAACCCTTGATACTCTACCGTAAATCTTAACCTAAAACAAAACCCTATTTGGCAATTCCATAAAATATGTACGTCCGACCCTCTATATGTGGGGCCTTCATGAAGTTATCTGTCTCTTGATTTCTGGTTCTTTTGACAGTCTGTAATGTTCTCAAATGATCATGACTTGGTCAGATTATGAAGTGAAGTAAGGCTTGAGAAAAATGGGGAGTCAGATGTACAAAAAGGTTGATCATTTTATGGAATTGGTCCTTCGGAGGGGACCTTAAGCCGTCGGTCCTCTGGTTGCTTGCCTACAAGCATACATGCTTTCTTAGCAATCAGGTAAAAAATCACCAATCAATTGCCTTATTATTGCAACCCTGACCCAAACCCAATATCTTAGACGAAATAAAGCCTTAATAAATTGTCGCAGGGACATCCTGTCACCAAAATATTGAACCACGGGGTAATGCTGTATACCATTACTTCTGACTCCAGGGGCCCATAACACAATGATCATAGAACACTTTTCAAGTGTACAATTTATAGCTAACCTTTGTGCTACAGGACCCAGGTCTTGAAGACAATGGTTCCCACTGATTTGACTTTGAAAGTATCAGCATAAGGTCCTATTTGGTACATGTGTCTGGGATATATGGTAAAAATAAAGCCTTAAAAAGTATGTAAATGGAAAAAGGCATTCACAATTGCCCCAAAATCATCTTGAGTGTGTTCTTTAGGAGAATCCAAACCAAACAAAAAATTAAATAAATGGGACTACATATATTCTTTTTTTTCAATTTGACAGCAAATAGTTTATTTTGTAAAATTGCCAGTTGGATAATCTGAAGAACATCAAGTTACATCAAAATAAAAGAAAGTGGACAAATATAAGACATTGTATAATTAATTCCCTTTAATATGCTCTTACCTCTGGAACCGCCACCTCCCCTACTAAAACCACCTCCTCGACCTCCTCCTCTGCTGAAGCCACCACCGCCTCGTCCTCCTCTAAATCCACCTCCTCCTCCCCGGCCAAATCCACCACCACGACCACCTGTCACCAAAAAAGAAAAGAATTAAGTGAGAAAGGAAATTATGGTTAGCAGGCGTACAAGACATGCATCACTTCTACAAGTTACATATTTATATCTAAATAAGTAGAGTAAAATTCCCTGAACAAAATGCTGAAATTTCATCATAATCGGATAACATATAACAAAGTTATTGACTTTCAAAATTTAGCAATAATTTTTTTGAATAGTTATATGCATGTCATCATGAATATTCATTAGGTGGGCTGATAATGTCACATCCCCACTTTCCTTTTTCTTATGTTATTAAATGAAATCATAACTATTTCATTTTTTCATACATGTATGAACAATGTGTCTCCTTTATAAGTTGCAGAAATGAATATCTAATGCATTAAATCAGTTGTCAATCCAATTTTTTCCAGTTCTTGGTAGAAAAAATTTGAATAAACCCAATTTCATATAGTGAAATACAAAATGACAAGTGGGGATATGACATCATCGATTTGTTCATTGAATATTCATGAAAACACGCCAAGAACTATTTCACCGGAATAATGCAAATATTTAAAATGCCATAAAATTGTTAGTCCTTGTCCGATTTTGATCAAATTTTTAGTGTTTTGTTTGTCTTGATTTTTATTTATCTGTTTATATCATATTACTTTCACCCTGAAGCATCCCTTTAATGTAACATGATAAAAAGAATGGTTTTGACATTTACAAAAAAAAATGGCTTGCACTTTTACAGGACTAGAAAATACAAAGATACATTGTAGTCCTGCCTCCACACTCTCAATATAGGCAAAGTTATGATTTTTTTACTGTTATGACAGTGTTACTTTGTATTCTTAATCAATATCAATCATTTTGAATCCCGGTATTGGTAAACAAAATGAAATTATCTCTATAAAACATATATTAAGTAGTATACAGACCAGGGGAAAAATAAATAGGGGCTCGGGGCGATTTTAATCACTGAAATGCTTAAAAGGGCCCGGGAAAACGGTCATTCACTCCAATGTTAATGGTTACGCTGCAGATTTAGGCAGAGGGTTGTAAAAAAGAGCCCCCCCCCAAAAAAAAAAAAAAATCTTGAAAAACCATAATGAATGTGTTGAGTGGTGACAGATCGGGAATGGCAATCAATCTTTACTTGCCATAAAGGAGCATTAATACCTCATTCACATTTCCCCTACGGCGGCCGTACAACGAGTTGAAAATAGCCGTTATATTCATTTCTACTCAACCACCTACATGTAGCTGGTACATAAAAGTGTTTAAACGGTTGTTTTCGACTCGCCGTACAGCCACCGTAGAGCAAATGTGACTGAGGTAAAACTCGCTATAAAGGAGCATTAAGCTACACTACCCATCATCACTGGTGATTGATAGTACTATCAACAGTGAATGGCTACAACAATAGCATATGAAGGGAAGTATATTTGCCACATTTAATAAACGACTGTAAACTGGACAAGTGAAGACTTTAAATACCTCTGAATCCACCACCACCTCTACCGCCGCCACGCCCTCCTCTTCCACCCCGTCCACCGCCCCTCTTCTGGACCTTGCCTCCAGCGGGCTGGGGAAGGAACCTCTGCAAGGGGAGCAGCTTCATCGGATCAATGAAGAACTGTAGAAAAGAGAGAAAGCAAAAAAATATAATCAATTAATAACATTTTATTTACCAAGGGTAGCCACTTCAGTTATAAGACTGCTCTACCTTCGGGCATTGCACAACGAAATTTATTACCATTCTGCAATGTAAATGCTGGGCACCTAGCAAGAAGGTAAGAGGTCCCATTTTTGTAAGTCTTGGGTATGACTCAGAGGGAATCAAACCCAGGAGCTCATGAGCCGGGCAGACTGCCACTGAGCCATTATGCCTGGTGTCTATTAACTATTGAGAATAATGAGGTTACAGAAAAAAATTTATCAATGGAATCGGGGCGGGGGGAGGGGGTTTGAATCTCAGAGCAATTCATTAAAGCATATGAAAAGTAAAATAAGATTCTCTATTATCATTGTCTGAATTGTATCCACATGGAAAATAAAGATACATATGCTTTTTTCCCCTCTTCACTTCGTTAAATGAGTACAAAACTTGCCTTATTGGCAAAAAAGAATAATAAAATGCAGTTACAAATGAACCTCACAAGAGTCACAGCTCCTTTTTGGTAATTATAAACATTTCAGGTTATAACACAAAAGGATCATACTCCAGAAAGATCACAGATTATCAGTGCTCGCTGTGGAAAATAACATCTGGGCCCTCGTAGCACAAAGGTTAGCAATTACTCACTTATTTGAAAGAACAATTCTGGCCAATTCCTTGTAAGTCTACTGGGCAAAATGCACATGCACCAATGAACTTGATAGGCTGTTTAATATAGTGATTAATCACTAACCTTAACTCGGGGCCCAGATCTATACAATTTTGCAATGATATTGAAAATTATAAATTACCAATTTTTCAGAAGGTACATTGGGAAGAGAAATGAATAATACCAAGGTACTGCATTAATTTTACAAACAAATGACTTACCTTTTGATCTTTACTAAATGATGATGCTGACATATTTTCTGATAATTTGATAGAGAAGAACTGTTGCAAAACAGCGATTAAGGAAATAAACAAAATAAAATAACAAGTTTCTTTATCTGATCTAAGAAATTTATGCTCTTGTTCTCAGTCCCACTGAAGTAAATTGGTCTTGGAATTATGATAAGCAGAAGATGCAGTTTAAAAGCTAAATAATCTGATGGTTATGACAATGTTACCATGGTTTTATGCAAACAATATGGTTGATTGTGGATATGACAATGTCTAATGAAAACAATATTTTTCATCAAATACCCCCCCCCCCCAAAAAAAAGAACATATTAAAATGTAATCTAGATATAGTGTATGAGCACTTCTGTAAAATTAGGCCGAATCAGAACATCACCATTTTACTACAACATGGATCAAAATTATTCTGGAAAGGATACATAGTCTGTAAGATGTCCAAAAATTTCATCTACTTTCCCGATCTGCTGCTTGTTTTCCAGAAAGATGGGTGCATTGAAGTATGGGATCTTTTCAATGCTGCCATGTACCACCAAATCATCCTGGCATGGATGCATGTAGGAGCCAACCTCTGAAAAAAAGTGGAGAAAAAAAAACACATTAAACCTAAGTTTACTTCTAAAAATTGCAAATGAAACTTCCTCAAAAGTGATTGGGAAATGATATCAAATTCTACCTTCCCATGTACTTTCTCAAAGTTTTTTGCATTAACAAGATAATTTGATGAAATTCTGCCAAAAGCAACAAGCACTGAACAACAAAATGAAATATATTGCCCAAAACATAAGTGGTCAGCTTCACAAGTTTAGCTTCTTTTTTTTACCATGAAGTAAATGCAAAGACAGTTGGAGAGCAACCTTTGTAGAAGACAATTTTAAAAGATAATCATCCTCAAGAACAGAATTTGAAATTGATCACTCTTTTTATAGTTTTTTTAAAGGACTGAAATTAATGAGATTATGTTTCTATACACACTCAGTTCTAAGCTTTTTCCCTGTAAGTGCAGATCGATAATACCCCCCCCCCCCTTCAATTCAAAATCTGTTTGAAAGTGATTTTTGAAATGACCAATCAAGTAAGTATAAAGTAGTTATGCAAATGATGATTCCATGACTGACTAATTAGAACCATTATTCAAATTTTGCAATTGATTGCATAACTTTTCTGCTTCAGTGCCCAGGCATATTAAATAAACGTTTCTTCAGAATTATGAAAAAAGAACAAAAAATATCCAAAGAATTTGAAATACTTTGTAATTTCAAATTAGTGACCAGAAAATCTGTGAAATCAAAATTCAAATGCATGATACCAACAAAGATAACTGGTTCCAATGATATTTTTGTTATCTTTTAAGTCAATAATTCAAATTTTCTGTAACATATGAATTCTTACCTGTGACATATTCAGGTGGACCCTGATAAAAGTTTCCACCTCCTCCTCCCCTGCCCCTTCCTCTGCCTCCCCGGAATCCTCCTCCTCCTCCACCACGACCACCACCACCTCGGAAACCTCCTCGTCCCCCTCCTCCTCCTCTTCCTCCACCTCCTCTCCAAGACATCTAGACGTAAAACGGAAAAAAAATAAAAATAAAGACTTTCGATGAATACCAAAGGCAAAGCTCATCAAAAGAGTAGTGTCTGATATCTATATATACAAGGTGTTAACCAAATAGACCAGATTTTTTTTGTAATGTGAAAATGTGAGATATGTAAATCTTTCTGAGCCCATCCATTTGAAAAATCTTGCGTCAGCAAATTTTTTCTGTCTGTACATGTACGTCAATATAAAGACTCCAACTTTACAGATCCAAATCATTGTTATAGTTTCTGTGCGGGCCTGCATACTTACTATAGGAGCGCATATTGTCCGTACAATGTCCGCTCAGCTGCGCGGTTGAATCTGATTGGATCGGATTGGATCACGCTAGGTTCGCGACCGTTCTATTTAGAGCAAGGGTGACACGGAGGTGGGCATGGTGGGAGGGACACGTGCGGCGATTTATTGAGACTGTTTATTTTCAGCAGGCATCGTTTCTTGTCATTTTCTTGTCAAGGAATGTGAGATGCAATTCATTAGCTGTCTCATCGCTCTCTGCCTACGTGATTATTTACTGAAGATTAGTACAAATGTCGCCTCTCTTCTTCATCTTTTTCTCATTCAATCTCATCGATACCCGGTGTCGGGTTTCTCTTCCCCTCCCTCGTGGAGAAATGAAATGCTCAAATGTAGCAAAGTTCCCCAAATCAGATGGAGGCTCCAATTTGTTTAATCTTTTGACAGGTTTTTTTTCATCCAATGAGAATCATTTATAGGCCTATATCAAAATGTTCAGAATGAACTGAATGACTTGAATCTTTTTCCGGTGGTAAAAAATATAGCCCACTCCCGGCAAGAAACCGCCAGATATAGCCGGAAGCGTGATCAGTCAAAAAGTTCATTACCACAGAAATTTTGACCAAATTGATGGAAAATAACCAAAAAATGACGGTGCGATGGCACAACAAAAAATCGTGATTTTTACATCACCATAAAGAAGAGTTAAATTTTCTAATGCTTTTTCCGGTGGTGAACTAGGCCAATCAGATGAAAAGATATGGTTGAAAAAATGGGGGAAATGGCACATTTTTGCGGCTTTTCACGGCGGCGCGCGGTGTGTTTGAAGAGGTTGACGCTTAAGTGTATGGGTAAAATCCATATGGGGGAGCACATCAGGCTCGTGCCCACCCCCTCGAAAGCCACTAACAGAGCATCCATTTTGTGTGATAATTTTTCTACATTTTTGTATTTCATTTGATCATTGTAATCCGTTTGGATTTGAAATCAATTAAATTAACTTAAAACTTCCCTCCCCCTTGAAAATTTGGAGCTGCCAGGCCTTCTTGGTGAGAGATTTTTAACTTTATTTATTTATTAATGAAAATCCTTCAGGTTTGGATTTTAAATCAATGAAAACATATCCTAGGGAAATTAAACGATTTTGACTTTGTATCGATACAAAACAAAATTGCAAATTTGTCTTGATTGAGGCTATCAAGACTTCCCTACCAGAATGCATTACGCGCAAAGTTCCGTCGTAACCTCGACGGTCAGTGGTCCAAACGGGTTGATGAGCCTCTATGGTTTCGTGAGATCTTTTTTCTTTTTCGGTTTGTCACTGTCGAACACCATAGACGTAATGGAGGCAGTAGGACAAGGTTCACGGAAGAGAAATCAGTGAGTTTTTATTCATTGTTTTATATTATACTGCTTATTTTGAAGGCCTCCCCGTCAAAATAACAATTTAAATGATACATACACTAAACTTTAAGTATGTATTGATTCGGGATGGTTTGGGCTAGGAATGTGGAAAAAATGGGCAATGTATAATTGCACAATAGCACTGTATGCTGCCGAGAACGAGGTTATATTATAACCTCGTTCGTAGGATGAGTGGATCACAGTATTCAACAAATCCAAAATGACAAATAGGTGAAAGTCGTCGACTGCCCAAAACGATGTCCAAAAAGTCCCCAAATCAGCGATAAAATCTCATTTCGATTCTAATAATGAGAAGGGTGAGGATGGATATTCATGTTATATTTATAAAAAATATAATAGACTAAAAATCTCTTCGATTAAAATCAATTTTAAGAAAAGTGGCAGACATTACTAATTTTGACCAGCACGAGCATTGCTACTCATTGGCAATTCCGTTCACATAGAAAATCAACAATAATTATTAAATATGCAACCACATTGCATTATTTTTTCTTTGTACCGGAATTGTCACTCTTTCATATACGCAAAGTGACAAGTCGACTATGCCTATGCCATGGGCCATGGCTATGCTACATGTATGGCTGGGGAAACAGAATTTACCTAGGGATACCTAGGGAAGTTTCTGAATGTAGGCATGTTATGCCTCTGTATTCAGTTCTAGGTTTTTCCTCCTCAAGATGGCTGGCTCACTTCCGGGAACAGGGCTTTCGTAGTCATATTTTATTGGCTCATTTTTCCAGCATCTATCCAGGGCAGCTTCAAAACTGTGCACACTTGGGGCAGTGACAACATCATTATTTAGGCTGTTCCATGTCTTACGTATTCTAACATAAAAAGAATTCCTATATTTTTGGGTCTTTGTCCTTGGTATGAACAATTTTTTACTGTGACCCCTGGTATGTTCACTATATTTTTCTTCTAGATTAAGTTTTGTACATTGATCATAACTATTAAAGTGTTTATATGTTTCAATCATATCACCCCTAACTCTTCGATACGCCAGAGTTGGGATTTTTAACCGTTTAAGTCGTTGTGGATAGGAAAGCTTCCTTAATTCAGGGACTAATTTTGTTGCCCTTCTTTGTACGTTCTCTAATGCATGTATGTTTCTTCAGTATAACTATAGGGTTCCACACAGCATGGGCATACTCAACTTGTGGTCGGACAAGCGACTTATATAACAGAGCAAAGTTATTTTTGTCAAGATAAGCAAAAGTTCATCTGATCAAGCCCATAAGCCTGTTGGCCTTGTTTATTTTTGATTGCATGTGTTCTTCAAAGCTGAGTTTATCATCAATTACAACACCCAAGTCCCTTTCGGAGGTGACATGTTCAAGCGCATCATTCATTAATGTGTATGGAAAAGCTTCCTGCTGGTCTTGCGTGTTACCAATAGAGAGTACACTACATTTCTTGGGGTTGAATTTCAGCAGCCATTTTTCTGACCAGCATTTCAGATGGTCAAGATCTCTCTGGAGTGAATTGCAATCATTCTGATCTCTTATAAACTTGAATAGCTTGGTATCATCAGCAAAAAGATAAACATTACTTTCAGTAACGTCTGGAAGATCATTGATGTATAACAAAAATAACACAGGGCCAAGGACACTCCCTTGCAGAATTCCGCTTTCTACATGACCCCAACTTGAGAACTCGCCATTCACACACACCCTCTGTCTCCTTCCAACAAGGAATGCCTCGATCCAACTAACCACATGTTCATTTATACCAAAACTACGGACCTTTTCAAGCAGTCGACGGTGAGGTACCTTGTCAACTCAAAGGCCTTCATAAAATCTAAATTGATTACATCAATTGTACCCCTTTCTTCAAGAGCTTTTTGTCATGTTTGTTTCCAGACATGCTGGAATGGAATTTAAGATTTTCTGAAAAGGAAAAGGCAATTTTTAGAAACGGAAAATCACTGTCCCTAATTTGGTGGAGAAATTAATTCTCTCACAGTCGGCAGGTGCGAAACTGCATTAGCACCGGACCCGCCGAAAGCGAACTCACCGCGGCGAGGAGCCTCCGAGTTTGGGAGGGGGAAGCTCCCCGCTCGGGCCGGTCCGAGCAGAATGCAATTACCGGCGTAGCCGCTGGCCGGAGCAATGCTCAAATGTTTTACCTTGAATGACAAATTTGGAAAGAATGTTAACAAAATGAATAGTAATTATAAATGGGGGTATTTATTTCGAACCATACTGACCTTAAGCACTTACGCCAATTTACTTTTAAAGGCAGAATTAGTAGGTTTTAGATACAAAACATCAATGATCCAACTTTTTAGCACGAGAACCCACGTGTCTCAGTTCCAAACAATTTGATACTTCGTCCTCAGACTTTAAGTCAATGCGACCACCTCTTTCCAAAACATCGACCCACAGTGTGAATTAGTCTACCATTGACACACACCAAACAATATGATAAGAGAGGCAGAGAGAGAATGAGAGAAGCATTTAAAAGGAACATAATTAGACTTTAGAGAAGAGATAATGAGATAAGATTAGAGAATATAGAAATAAATAAGAGGAGAAAAGAATATAAAAGAAGGCAGCCGGAATTTAGGACGGAAGCAATCAGCGGAGCGGGGAGCGAGACGGACTGATTAGGCCCTTTTTTATACTGATTTCTTGGCATGAATCAGAGAGGAAAAAAAATGAACTAAACTATCATATTGCTTGAAAAAAATGGACCATCCCCGATTAAACCTTTTGCACATTGTCAATGAATTGATTCCTATACAGTTCACCTAATCTAGACAAAAAAAGGAAGTGGGTAAAATGTGTGAGCCCACTGGCGGATCGTCCGGGGGGGGGGGATTAAACATCCGACCCCGCCCGCCCCCCCCCTGTGAGAGTCATAGTCAATATTTTTTTTATATAAATGTGCCGTTCTTACACAAGTGTGCCCCCCCCCCCTTTCGAAACTTACAGCAGATGTCGTTCACACAATGAGCGGACCGGACCTTTTTTTATTTTTTACTTTGTTTTGAGGATTAAAGGGATGGTCCGGGCTGAAAATATTTATATCCTAATACATAGAGTAGAATTTAATGAGCATAATCCGAAAAAATTCATTACTGAATCGGATAACAAATAATAAAGCTATTGAAGTTTAAAGTTAAGCAATATTTTGTGAAAACCGTGAATATTCATTAGGTGGGCTGATGATGTCACATCTCCACTTTCCGTTTTCTTATGTTATTACATAAAATAATATTTTTTTTTCATTATTTCATACTTGTTTGAAAAATATGTCTCCTCATAATGAAATAAGTTGCAGCAATAAATATCTAATGCACTAAATCAGTTCTCAATCCAATTTCTCTAGTCTTGGAGGAAAAAAATTTGAATAAACCTAATTTCGTATAATAAAATACAAAAGAACAAGTGGAGATGTGACATCATCAGCCCACCTGATGAATATTCATGATTGTTTTCACAAAATATTGCTAAACTTAAAAATTCAATAACTTTGTTATTTTTAATCTGATTTTGATGAAATTTTCGGCATTTTGCTCGGTGAATTCTATTCTATTTATTAAACAATACATACTTTCATTTCGGACCATCCTTTTAATTACGACTTAAAATCATGCTTAATTACCTATGCGCACATGAAATGTGCAATCTTATTGCTTTATACGCAGTAGCATGTGTCCCTTTTTGCATGATAATGCAGCGATGTCTTTGATACTGCAACTCACATAGTGTCACACTTAAATCTTTGTGAAACACCCTATAGACAAACTAGAATGATGTGGGATGAAAGTAGAAGACAAAATGTAACATTTGTAACACAGACCAAGAAACATTTACCAGTGCCGTGCAACACAGGGGCTTCTTGCCCCGAGAATGTACCGGTACCTTGAAAAAATTATTTCTTCAGAATTCAAAAATACATCATTATAATACACGTCAAAAGGATCTTATTCGTCAGCCATTTGCGAGAACAAATGTCACTCTGATCTCCTTTCATATATCATGTATTAAAGAGTGGAACAATTTACCTGTTGATATAAAAAAAATAGCAAAACTCTTTTCATGTTCAAAAGATTATCCAAAACTTACTTTCTTGACAGATTATGATTATTTTCCTTCAATATGTATTTTAAGTTGATGTATTTGCATTTAAGTTGATGACCTACTCAGAATCTATGTTTAGTATGTTTGGATGTTGTTGTGTGTTGTTCTGTGTGTATATGTGTGTTTGTAATAGTTTTTTTCATTCTATCTTTAGCATCTAATCCTTATTATACATTTTTCTCTCTCCTTTGTATCTTGTAGATTAGTATATCCTATGTTTTATGTTAATAATCATACGTATTCCAGGGCCCTACTCACAAGCTTTGCTTTTAAAGGGGTCCTAAAACCAATTCGTATATGCTATAGTCTAATTGATGTATGTTTATGTACTCATTTACGTTATCTATTTTGATTATGATGTGATGTTTTTGGTTTTGAATAAATAAACTTGAACTTGAATACAAAGGGTAATGATTAATCACTATTCGCTAACTTGAAAGAGCAATTCTGATTGCTTCCTATAGTCAGTCTACTGAACAAAATGCTCATACTAGGATGCGATTAATCAATAATCGTTTTGTGTTACAGGGCCCAGATCTATGGCCCATCAAACACAGAGATGGTCATAACAACAACATGAAAAATAAACGAGACACAAAGTTTTATTTTTAAAATATAATTTATTTAGAGATGATTAATTTTTAAAAAGCACATGTTATGATAAAAAAATATTTCAATAGTGAAAGGAGATGATCTGTATATAAAAATAACAATAAGCAATCATACTGCATATAATATAGTCTGATACAATTATCAATGTATGAGTTCAAACAAATATATAAATACTTCTATCTATTGCACTTCAGTACCAAGAAAAGCTGGGAAAGTAAAACAGTGGATTTCAAATGTAAAGTTTATTGCTGAAAACTTCACCAAACTATCTGTCAAATACCAAAGTTAGGACATTTACAATTCTCAATTATCTTCACAAAACAGTGATATGCATATGTCATGAGTGCAAATGAGAGAGCTAATGATGAAACACTGTCACCATATCTCTTGTATTTTGTTATTTGAATTACATAAAATTTCATTTTTTTCTCCAATAATATAACTTGGTTTGATTCCTGATGGAATACACACAATCTATTGTGATTTGGAGAAAAGCTTAACCATCATCTATAATAACATTAAAATTTGCAGAAATTAGTATTACAAAAGAAATTCAAGAGTGATGATTTTACACCAAAATTCTTTATTGTAAATAAGATATGAATATTGTTTTTTCCCATAATGTAAAGTTCAACGGCTTCAGCCTACCAGGTGTGGAATATAAAGCAATTGATCACCTCTTGGTTTCAGGTGAAGAGACAAACTATCAATTCCTTGGTGAGCTGGATGAACTCAACTAAGCTAATAATAATAATAATTAGACTTATATCGCGCCAAATCCACTCTGTAGAGTGCTCAAGGTGCTTTTTAGGAAATTATAAAAGAAATTAAGAATAATTGAACAGATATGTTTTAAGGTAATTTTTGAAAGTTCCTTGGTTAGCTGGATGTACTCAACTAAGCTACAGCAAGATCGCAAAGAAAATGATAGTTTGCCCATCATCATCACCAAATATTATTATTTGCTTCTAGAGGCAAGAAATGGAGGTTAAGTGTACTTCTTTCTGTATAAAGAATGCATATTGGGTGAGAGTAATTCTTAAGTTATAATAATAATAATAATAATTGGCATTTATATAGCGCTTTATCAATCTACGACTGTTCAAAGCGCTTCACAATTATTATTACCTGGTCACTGGATTCATAGCATCCCAAGCAGCCTGTTAGGCGCAAACTTGCTAAACCAACCACGATGCTATAGGGAACCGCTTCATAATTATTATTACCCGGTCACTGGATTCATATCATTTCAAGCAGCCTGTTCGGCGCACACTTGCTAAACCAACCACAATGACAATGTTTCCTACCGGTACTCAATTAGCACCTGGGTGAGAGTGGCAAAGTGTGGATTGACGCCTTGCCAAAGGACGCAAGGCCATGGTGGGATTCGAACACACGACCCACTGATTACAAGGCAAGAGGAAGAACATGGGTATGGTAGGATGCCAATGTGATGCATTTCGGAAAGACAATTACCAAGATTTGCCACTCTCTATCCAGGGAGGATGCCAATGTGGCAGTGAATAGATCAGCACGTATGGATACACTTGTCTTTTGGCAAGAAACCTATCCATATTTACCCCCAAGGGAGTGGAGAATGTACATAAATGTGTGGAATAGAAATTTAATCTAGTGAGTGGGCACTACGATTTGATTCCTTGCTCCTCAAGGGTTCTGCTGGTCTTCTTCAACTGTCCTCTCTGACCCTTGACATTCTGAAGTCCGTTGTGCCGGAGTGGCATTGTCCTTTGTGATGTCTCTGAAGCAGAGTTGTCCTGACTGAAATACTTGAAACAACCACTAAGATTCAATTCCTTGCTCCTTGCGAATTCCCTTCAGTAGTCCTCTTTGACCCTTGACCTTTGACATTCTGAAGTCCCTTGTGCAGGAGTGGCATTGTCCTGGTGATGTCTTTGAAGCACAGTTGACCCTGGTGAAGCAGTAAAGTGAGGCTCCTCCATACAGTCACTGCAGGTTTCTCATGCTGCCGCTCAAGGAGCTACAAAGTGAAGAAATATAAGTGAAAATTAATATCTCACTGAAAAAAAAAAGCTTGGATGAAAAAGAAACATGTTTTGACCAAATGCCAAACCATTTTTGCAACTGATCAAATAATATTATTACCAGCAGTATCATCATCCTCTTCATCAACACCCTCATCATCATCATTATCACCATCATCACTATCATCACCATCACCATCATTATCATCACCATCATCATCACCATCATCATCATCACCATCATCATCATCACCATCACCATCATCATCATCACCATCATCATCATCACCATCATCATCATCACCATCATCATCATCACCATCATCATCATCATCACCATCATCATCATCATCATCACCATCATCATCACCATCATCACCATCATCATCATCATCATCACCATCATCATCACCATCATCATCACCATCACCATCATCATCCTCACCCTCATTATCATCATCAGCATTCATTTGTTAATTTTGAAAGACCCGTTCCCGAGTCCTAGTTCTACTTACTTCTTCCATTCTGCATGCAATGAACATCAGTCTGCGGATGATGAGCTTCCAGGCTTTCTTCCCGGTCCTTTGTTTCCGTGGCAAGTGTCCTATCAAAGTGCTCATATACTCTAGGAGCAGATGTACCTGCAAGAGGTTATGGGAAATAAAATGATATTGTGAAGTTGATTCTAATCAAACATGCCCAACGTGTAATTTTACTTTATGATGGGTGATGTGCAGTCATCAGTCTGTTTATATTTTCTTAGACACACTTCTCATTATACTGTCTAAAATTGGTTTACTGGAAAATGGTTCAGGAAACCAGTTTAGAACATCGCTTTGCTAGCATTCCCATTTGATCAGCCGAAAGTGTTTTCAAAACCACTTCACGTTAAGTGGCCTTGTTGCTAAGGGAATGCGCTCGATCAGTGAGGGTGACATGTTTTGCTGAAATTTGAAACCGCAGCGTAGAGAGTCTACACACAGTGTGTGGAGTAGCGGGCTCAAAATGTGCAAAGATCGCTTCCTGAAGAACGGTTGTGTCCTCACTTACGCTAAAACTAGTTTAATGAGGCAAAGCGATCTTGAAAACTACATCGCGAGGTGGTTTTCCAAACAGGTTTGGAAGATCGCTTGCAAGACCGCTTTGACCATTCTCATTATGCATTAAACTAGTTTCCACTAAACTGGTTTTAGGACAGTAGTGAGAATGGTGTCTTGGTCTCTAAGCAGTTGTTCTACTTCTCAGATAGTCTAAAACCCCATGGGCTAAACTCATTTGATTTACTATAATTTCAGTCCAACTGCCATTTAGTTTATTCTACACCTGCATGGTTTAATAACTATTTAGTCAAATTTTAATTTATTTTTCTTCATCTTTCTTGTATTCACTGACTTTGTCAAATAAGAAATCCATCTAAGTACACAGCCTAATGGGGTACTGCGATCTCAAGTCAATTTCAGGTCCCAAAATGAATTGAAAGTCATGCATGTCATTGCAAATTGGCAATCGATTAATGATCTGCTTCTTGCATCAACAAGTATAATTCGATTTGTTTTAGTCAAAATTGATCTATCACTTGTAAATTTGCAATTGATTGTGAATAGTTTCTTGAAATACTCCCTTAGTGGTGTTATACCACATAGATATTAGACAAAATGGGTATGGCCTAACTGGAAATTAGATAAAATGGTAATTAAACAAAATGGTTAGTTTCAGATGAACTGGTCGAGGACAACTAGGTGTACATAGGCAAATAAATTATTTACCAACCACTCACGGTTACATATGATGGACATGATCAATTGATTATCATGATTATCTTCTTCTTTTTTTCAGTAAGTAAAGCGATAGGCATTCGTTACCTCTGCTGCAAAGGCGGCCATTTTGGTTGCCGTGGTGATCAATGAAATCAGCCGTGATTGGTCATCTTGGCTGGAGGAGTAGCTCCAAGGTACCAGATCTTGATCAGTCGGGACACCTTGTAGAAGTGGATAGTCACAGGTGAGGCGGGACATGGCTTCAGGGACAAAGAACTGGAAAAAAGAGTAAGTTGGATGGTGAAATTAAGGTAAAGTCCACCCAGAGAAATGTTGATTTGAATAAAAAGAGTAAAATAAAACAAGCATAACGCTGAAAATTTCATCAAAATCGGATGTAAATTAAGAAAGTTATGGCATTTTAAGTTTTGCTTATTTTTCACAAAACGGTGATATGTATAACTCAGTGACATGCAAATGAGTCAGTCGATGATGTCCATCACTCACTATTTCCTTTGTTTTTTATTGTTTGAATTATTTTTTACAGATTTGACAATAAGGACCAACTTGACTTAACCATATAGCATTAAACAATGCTAATTCCACATGTTCAGAGAGGAATTAATCACTGTTTCACTTGACAATGAGGAGAAAATTAAAATATTTCATATAATAAAATACAAAAGGAAAAGGGAGTGGATGACGTAATCAGTCTCCCCATTTGCAAACCCCCATCATCATCATCACCACCATCATCACCACCACCATCATCATCACCACCATCATCACCACCATCACCACCACCATCACCACCACCACCACCACCGTCACCAACATCATCATAATCAAAGCACTCTACGTAGCCTCACCATCCTCTTGGCTAGCCTCGAGGCCTGCTGGTGGTGCTTCATAACTGTCTGGCGACTCCTCATCTTATGATTCTCAACGGCAAGCTCCATGAAGAAGATGGAGTCATTTTTCTTTAACGACAGCAATACAGTCTAATAGGCAAAGTGGAAAAAAAAGAGAAATGTAATGAGAAAAATAACTATCATATTCAATTATTAAAGTTATAAATCCAAGATTTCTTGTAACTTATTTACGCAAAAATGTTAGCACCTTTCCCTTTTTCAAAAACACTAGGCCACCATGATAACTTTGTTATTCTTAGGTGGATTTTCGCCAAACCTTCACTATTAAGCTTCTCTTATTTTTTTTCTGCTTTTATTAAAAAACAAATTGACTTAAGATAAGAGTGGGGGTGGCATTCTTCTTTTTAAGAGTAAAAAGACTAGGGACTCTACAACAGGCGTGTATCCAACATCAGATCCTACAAAATACTTCATGGGACCAATTTTCTGGGGACAACAGTGACTCTATTATGCTTGTGCATGGACCCATACATTTCTTTGTCATAGTTGATGCTGGATACCGCAAGTACGTGGCAAGTGCAAAATAACCATGGACCACATCACAGTATTATGCTTGTGCATGGACCCATACATTTTTTTGTCCAATCTGAAAACGACTGATTTAGGTTTCTTTCAAAGAAAATCAAACATTTCTCTAAAAAATTTATGAGAATAATGGCGCACTTACTCATATAGGAATACAAGGAACTTTATCAACTGGAAATTTCTGTGGAATCTTTTTAATGGAACTTCAAAAGATATTCATATTTAATCTTTAGTTGAATTCTTAGGTGCGCAGACATGGGGCCTGAATGCATACCTCAAAGTTTTCTTTTCCCTGGGGGCACCGGAAATCCCAGGCATCCCAGTTGTGTTCATCCCACACTCCGAGACACTCCCAGCAGAAACTAGCACCACAGTTGCACATCATATGCATGCAGCCGCCGTTCTTCTGCATCGGGTTTCGACAAGACGGGCATCGCTTGACTTCAACAGACCTGATATGTTCCGATCTGGCGTGGTCAACACCTGTATAACATTGAATTAAATTAAAGAGGTTTTTAGTATATATACATGTATATACTACATGTGGCAACTAAATGGCAGAATTAAGTATGATTTACCAAGATAGCAATGAATATTACATACAGATATTGTTTAAAATGGTAAATTATAAGATTGAAAAAATATGAAGAAATAAAACAGAAAAATGTGGAAAAGGATTATCCAGAGATCGACCAAGTGCCCCAATTTAAACACAGATGGACATGATGATTGATTCCATTGACTACAACATACAATCAATCGTGAAAATCAAGTGTACGATCAATTGCTAGCCTTTGTAATGCTAGCCTTTGTAATGCAGAACCCAAATCTTGGTTCCTATCCCACAATGCAACATTCTGATCATGTGGTCTAGTAGCTTGAACTTACAACCAAACACTTCATGAATAGTCTCCGGATCGTTACCGGGAATGCAACACTTTAATCATAAACAATAACAAGTATTTTTTTAATGGTAAAGCTAGTGAGATAATAATGTAACTTTGATTAGCGCTTATATATTATTTTTTGAATGAGACCACTTTTAAAAAACAACAACAAATCATACTACTCAACAACATCATATCATTTCTCAATCCATATGTATTTTTTTATACATTAATTTAAAAGGAAATACAGGAATGGAAGAATGAATGCAAACTCGGCCAAATAAATGATAAAACATTCGACAAGTTACAAAAAAGTGACACTCAAAAGCAGCTCTGAAAATCATACGTAACTTCAATTTCAACTAATCAAAATCGTACATTTGGGACATGGGTTTGATTTATTTTCACTTGTGTTTCACACAACTCTTTCTGCAACAAGCAAGAGGTTTTACAAGAAATATTTATATATTTTTTTACATATTGTCTGTGACTGAATTATTTACCACTTTCTTTCATGTACTGATGATATTGTTCTGCTTGCTTGCAGGTAGCTGGCCAGTGGGCAACCTCTTTACACTCAGAGCACCATGACACCCCGCACTCGCAGGGTACAGGCAACCCCAGTACCCGCTCCGGCACCCTTGGTCCTCCCGACAGATCCCCACCCGGCTCAGTCCATGCTGCATCCCGGACCTGGGCAAGCCGGCCGCATTTGGGATTGGGACACCATTTCCACTCGGGGTGCTCATTGATGCGGTTATCGTGGAGATGAGAGAGATGGATGCAGACGAGGGAGTCGGGCAGGAGAGACAGGAGAGTGACCTTGTCCAGGACAGATTCACACTTGAAGGCCTGCAGATATGGGAAAATTGATCGAAATTAAGATGGTTGAAAGCTTGTCAAGTATGGGAGGGTTTACATTCTGTTTCAATGGGGTGAGATCTTCTTCCTCTGATTGAAATAAAGAACTGGGGCCCATTTCATAAAGAGTTACAACTGTGGTAACTTTGTCATTATGGCAACTACCATGGCAACATGGCTCAGCAGCATATCAAAATCAAGGTTACCATGGTAGTTGCCATAATAGCAAAGTTACAACAGTTGTAACTCTTTTTGAAACAGCCCCTGATTCCTTCTTTAAAATGATTTCAGAGTGACAAATTTCCTTTAAGACAAAAACAATGTTAAAATCACAAATTGTTTGATAACTTATAGATCAAAGCCAAACTTATCTGACTTGATTTTATGATTTCATGGAAACAAGTTCAATCAAGTGATGTTCCTAAACTTTCCCAACATCACATTTTTGTTCTTTTCGAAAGCTGTTGTCACACACCCAAACACACACACCTACACCTACACAAATCTTGCCATGGTTGGGAACTTGAGATACAGTCAGGACTACTTACCGGACAGCGAATGCTCGTCTCGCCCATCATCACCCTGTTGGTCACATGATGTACCCAGCATTCATTGCAGAATAAGTGGCCACACCCAAGCAGAGCAGTCCCCATCTCTTCGTCTTCACCACCAGAGGGAGCCAGAGTCTCAAAGCAGATGCCGCAGGAGTCCTCTCCATCGGGTATTGTGTTAGAGAATTCATCGGAAGTTGCACTTGAATCCTGAGGAAAATTGAGCGCAATAACACTTGGGTCATGTTTGATTTTTCACGTCCTATGATAATTTGGTTACTAGTTTCAGTAGCTTATCATTCTAAAGGTAATATGCAAAGCTGAAAATTAATCAAAGTTTGTCAATTCCAAGGATTGATAATCCAATAGTGACGTAAGGTTTGAATACTTCATACGTTATTGTCGTACTAACAAACCTTAGACATTATCAGCTATCCAAACTTTGAATACCGAATATTCAATTTGTGGAATTACAAACCTTATTTTGGTGTAAGTTTAATGAACCTTCAGAATAACAAAAAAAATTTACTATTGGATTAACTAATCTCTAAAATTAAGGGGGGAGGGGAGGGGGAAATGCCCTTGGTCCCCCCATCCAATTGTTGAACTTGTTTGAAATGCAAAACTTTCTCCAGCATGTCCAAGAATATTGTATTGATTAGAATTGTTACATCATTATACATGTACATTATTATAAAAGATTTACCTCTTGTGTTTCCTCCTCGTCTAATTGAGCTTTGACACGTTCAGCGGTGTCGTAGTTGAACGTCCATCCCATCATGCTTTGCACTGTATCTAGCGTGACTTCCGGTTTCTTTGGTTTACAGATCTTGGATCCTACTCCTTCTTGGGAACTGCTGAAGAAAAATGAGAATTCATTTCAATGTTTAAATGATCAAAAGCATAATTCTCTGAATCTGTAAGTCAAATTGACAAGGGTTGTATTTCAAAAAGCTGTTTGTATGCACGATTTTACACACAATATTACATACAGTTTTACACAAAATTTTTCATAGGTTTTCACACGTGATTTTATACATGATGATTTTACACACAGTGTTTCATAAAGCTGTTCAGAAGTACCACACAATTCTACTATGCATGACTACAACATGTTCTTCGGTGCTAAGACTGCTACAAAGGGATACATTTTATAGCAAAAGACCTGATCACCCATTGTCCGTAAAGTCATCCATGACACACGACATACAATCTTAAGTTATTCACGACTGGTAGATGACCCTACCTTGATCTTGGGTGTTGAATCTCAGATTTACAATTATTTTAATTGATTCGCATCAGCTGTGACTGAAATTCTATCTCATTTACGACCAGTTTCTTTACTAAAAATTTACTCTGATTTCCATTTAGCCAATATACTATTTCTAAATTTTGGAAGTAAGGCTATACCCATCTTGTCTAATATGGCGACTCAGTCTAACACCAATTAGTCTATAAAGATAGATGAACTGTTAATGAATAAATTTTCATTTGACCAAGAACCAAATTATTAGAAGACCAGGTGGAAATTAGACCATCTGGGATGAAAACTGAAGTAGGTATTAGTCCAAGTGCAGTCAAGACCAGACGGCAATTAGACTACACTGGCTGTAGACTGACAGGTAAATTGCCAATTCTTCTACTGCCAACTCGTCCACTCACCCCATGGTCTACTTTCATTTAGTCTAATGCCATTCTGTCCATCAACACTTCATCTAACAACCATTTGGGCCATTCACCATTTAGTCCAATCATCAATCACCACTTCGTCTATGACCATTTCGTCTTAAACCAGTTGGTCTAATATGCATTCCATTTTCATTCATTTTGCACAATTAAACACTTAGTCCAATTAGACCAAATGGTATATGGACTAAATGGCTATTGCACCAACTGGTTATTAGACGGAATGGCATTAGACTAAATGAAAGTAGACCATGTGGTGAGTGGACTAACTGGCATCAGACGAATTGGAAATAAACCAACCAAAATAGGTTTAGCCCTTGTGGTAGGCCCATTGAATAGAAGTAAACCGAGAGCTTGTAGACCAAGTAATAATATAGACCTCCAATATACCACCTAATCAAAACCACACTTACTCAGCGTAACATGAAAGGCTCTCTTTTAGTTGTTCCATGAGGGATGTTTTCACAAGAGGTGGAGTTACAATTTTTTCTCTGACAGCTTGATGAAGATCTTGCACTGGGAAATCTGCACTGCAACACCTTAGCCTGCAAAGTTGAGAAGCAATCAGACAAAAAATCAGAGTAAGATTTGTTTTCTTCTTCTTTAATTTATTTCTCTAATTTCTTTAAACTATGTTGTTATGGACAGAACATTAAATTCATCTTATAAACTATTGTGGAAGTAGAATAAAGGAGAGTGATTTGAGATGGATAGGTCAAGCATTGAGGAGGAAAGATGATGAACCTGTGAATTGGGCATGGCATCTGGAGGTAGATGGCATAAGAGGAGGAGAGGGAAGACTGAAGATTACATGGAAAATTATGGTGAAGAAGGAAAGCAGAAGCCCTTCATAAGAGGGACACTGCTGCCAAAATAAATGATGATCTTCATTCCAGATGAAAATCATTCATACACACAACCATTTTAAACTGAAATGGGAGGTTAAAACTTGATTAGTTTGCAAAACGAACCTCAAATTCACCATTCCAGGATCCTGCCTCACATCATCTGTGGCAAAGACAGCAGATGCACCAACAGGAACCCCACTGTCAGAGACTGCCTTCAGCTTAATTGAAAACCTCCTGGGTACAGAGCGTCCCTCGGAATAATCATGCCCAAAGTCCATACGGAGTCTCTCTGAAAGGACGCCCTCTTTGGCGACACTGCCCAGGTGGAGCCAGGAAACCTTGTGGTCAGTGTGGTCGGCGGAAGAGCCATCAGAATCAAAGCCACTGTCCAAGGTATCCAAGTCACTGAGGTCCGACTTGGACGACTCCTGTTCAGGTTCTAGCGTCGCAAGGTCAGGCCTGTAGATGGCACAGCCCTTACCATATCGCTTCCTGCGTGACGTCGAAGAACTGGAAGAATCCAACTTGGCCTCATCTCTTCCTGTCTTGTATGACTCTTGATGATTCCTTTTTGCAGATTCTGGTTGATAGGTCCTGATATAAGAACTAAGGTCAAATGCAGGAGTGTCTCCGTCATACCTATAGAGACACTCCTCCTGATCACCACTGTGGATGGGCCATTCTTCATCCTCATCTAAATCCAAATGGATTTCATCACAAAGATCAGAGTCCAGTTGAAGCTTGTCTTTCTTTTGACCTGAAGTTTTGGATGAGACAAAACATACACTCAAAGAAATAATCATAACGATCTGATAACTTACGGTGTAATTAAGAAATAGTAAAAATATTATCACACTCTGAACCATTGCATAAACATATTGTTATAATTGTAATCGAATAGTAATTACCAAGTTTACCAATTGATGGCAAAGATCTGTCAGTTACTTTCTCGCAGAGGGGTAGGCAAATGACTCCTGCCATCAGTGATTTTCTACTGTATGAACATAATTTGTTTATAATAGATGATCCTTATCTACAGATATAAAAAAAAAAAAAAATTCAATAACTATAGCTCTTTATTGGCCTCAATCAAGAATGTTGTTTAAATTAGTGCTTAGAATACATAACCTCATCGCCCTAAAACAATGCATGCACCTCCTCCACTCCCTGGGTACAACAATCAATAATAAAATTCACCTGTTAGCTTTCTCTTGCGTTCAGAGTAGTCCTCGTCATACAACGCTTTTTTACATATTGTATGTGTGATGCTTCGGTGAATGGGAATTGGACGAAGGACCTCGTATCGCAGCTCAGGCAGCCTTGGGACGTTCTCTGCCTGCGTCTGAGAGGGGATGTCGATCCTCCTTCCTGTCCGTGCCCTCTCCCTTCTCCGCTCTTTCTTTTCCTCTCTGCGGTTACGGATAGTCTTTGGGTTTCTCACAAGATCACCCTCATAGGAACAGTTCTTCTTGGCTCTCCTGCAGTTAGTCTCATCACCCTGGGACCGATGGACGGCTTTACAGGATGCTTTACCTGTCCTGAGAACCAGTTGATCCAGCAAGCGTGATGTCTCCCGATGTTCTTTGAAGCAAGGTATCTCCCGCTCTACCATGACGACGTTGTAATCGCTATCCTTGTGGAATTCCTCGTCGGCAATACCATCAGCGATCATATCTGGAAGAAGCCATCTCTTTTTCTTGTTTAAAGAGTATGTGACAGGAAGGTTCCACCACTCGTGATTACCTGACAAAAAAAACCCAAATAAGAAGGAAAAGAGACAATTTATATAGGTTATGTATTCAAAAGGAAAGAGTTACAGGCAGCAGTGCAGTGAACACATTATTTATGAAAGCTACTTTAATAATAAACTGATGTTCTTGCTTTTTAAAAACGTTTCTCAATGTTTTGATTACATTTATTTACAGATTTGAGATATTGTCCTTTGTTATTTCAGTTTCTACACACAATATTTAGAGAGAATACTCCCGAGGAAAAAATGAGCCAAGGTATCTCAAAGAAGAAAGGGAGGAAAGAAAGAATGAAATACAGAAATAGAGAAAGAAGAAATGAAAATAAAGCAAATAAACAAACAAAAAAAATAACAAGATTAAAACATCAGGAAAGGAAAAAAAAAATAAGAAAGCCCCCCCCCCAAAAAAAATAAACAATTAAAAAATAAAGAAAGAAGTAAAGCAGGTATAGTCAGTAAGTAGGTGGTCTCTTCATACATGTAAGTGGTTTTCCTATTTGTTTATGGTCTCAATGATGTACCGAAATTTGGAATGACCTAGAACTCACAATATCACAAAATATTACTAGGAATTCATTGCTAGGGTATAAAAGAGGGGGACAGAGTACCTCAAAATGTTTTTTTTTCTCTATACTAAATATAAAGCAAAATATAAGTGCAATTTAATACTTTTACACCCAACTCTCTTTTCAATTCAATTCAATTCAACTTTATTCAATTCCAATATTAAAAACATTTAACAACACATAATAAAAAATGCAATTCAAGATAAGATAAAGTAATTCAATGGTATGTACATACATATTGAATAGAAAAAAGTATTGAAATTAGATATAGCTGTAAAAGACCATAGAGGTCTTGTCAAGACTATTCCCTTAATAACATAAGATTAGATCAATTAATTTAAGTGGAGAACAAATTCAATGAATATTAAGTAAATAAAAATGAATTGCGTCTTGCACCAAGACAAACCCAGAACATACATGAAAAGGGGTTGAGAGTAAACAGAAGACAAAAAAAATCATTTAAAATTCAACGAGAGTCACGTTTGATCAAATATAGCTTTAGATTGTGCTTAAATCTGTTATAAAATGAAATTGAGGTTATACATGTAGGGACTAGGGAGTGAATTCCAGATTGTAGGAGCATTGTAGGAGCTTTTCAATATAATATCCCTCTTCTTCTTAAAATTCCTTTAGATGGAAGTGAGGTCTACTGCTTATCCTACATTCCTACCCCTGATAATTGGGAAGAGGGAAAGGTACTAAAACGTAAAACAAAAATCTTACCAGTTAATTCCAAGCCACCATCTTGAACAATCTTTTCAAAGTCCTTTGATTTGCTGGCATCCAATGTCCCTACTGATGATTTTAAGATGCCAAACTGCCCTGTAAAGGTAGTCATGTTGCCATGGGTGGCTTGTCCCTTGATGTATCGCATGGTCTTCCCACTGCGATGTTTGAACTTCTTTTGGTCGATCTCGTCAGCTGCCATCTTACTTGTTGATGCTTCTTGGCCTTGGGACAAAAAAAAATCAAAAAATTATTCACTAGAATAATTCAATATCATATGAACTGTAAGACAAATTTCGAGCAACTCATTCCACATACATTTATTGATAACAAAAACAAATTGAATGTATACCACTGGGCAATTCCATAAAATATGTACGTCCGACCCCCTATATATATGTGGGATCTTCATGAAATTTTCAGTCTCTGATTTCTTGTTCTTTTGACAGTCTGTAATGCTCTCAAAGGACCATGACTTGGTCAATTTATAGAGTGAAGTCCCAAAAGGGGGGGGGGGGGGGACACAGTATATAATGCATAGTGGGTATGTGCCTTGGAGGGCCCCCCATTTTTACACTCAAATTTCCGTTCCAAGGCATAGCATTTTTGTCTTACTCTTTAATATTCAGAAAAAGAACAAAGAAAGCCACTCCAAGGCATAGCATTTTCTTCTTATCGAGAAAAAAGAAGAAAGAACTCCGCTCCAAAGCTTCGCATATTTTTTGTTACGCCGTTCAGGTCACTTTGATCTGCTACAATGAGCTGCAATTTCGGTGAAAAGCGGCCGCAGAGCTCGCTGTCCGACCATCGCCTCTGCGCGAGCGCGCCCGGCGGAGGCCGCACTAGCTGCATCATTACGCACTCACACGCTGGCAATCCGTTCCAAGGACCCCCGTTTTCACAAACATTTGTAATTGATTACGTAATTATAAATGATTTGTAGTATTTAACAAATTACTTATAATTACGTAATAAATGAATATTTGTAAAATAATGATTTTTATCTATAAATGTTTTTTCAAAACGGCGTCGTTATCCGGAAGTACGTCATACATAAGCGGTTCAAGGGTCGACGCTATTGTATTTCCGTTGTTTACATGTGGATCGAGCGGTCTACGCGGCATTAGTTAGGTAAGAAATCTTCATTTTTTACATTTTTATTTAACATTTTTTAAAACCTTAATACGTTTATTTGATTAATTTCTACACCTTCCTAAGCCTAATAATGCATAGGAAGGTGTAGAAATTAATCAAATAAACGTATTTCGAGCGATATGTTATGAAAAGATGGATTTCCTAGGGAAATCCAGCTTTGTTATTGTCCTTCGCTTTAATAAGACACTATGGCTACAGTGTCAAGACGTCAATGATGAAGAAGTATAGGACAGTGCAGTATATAAAAAAAAATCATCATTGCGTGCTATCAAGACTTGAGAAAAATGGGGTCAGACGTACAAAACGGTTGATCATTATATGGAATTGCGCCAATATAAATCCAACGTGTACAAGACACCCCCTGGCCTTGGCCTAGCTGACTCGGTTCGATAGGGGAGCTCCGGCCGCTGTCGCTTTCCGTCGGCCATCGAACTTCGCCCGGCGGATATCCTTGGCCGTACGGTACCCACAGCAGCCTAGCCGCAGCCCGGGAGACGAGTCGCAGGCAGGACAGGGCACCAGGCTTGCATGGGCATGGCATGGCCGGAATTAAGATATATAAATAATCCCAAATCCAATAGCAATATACTTACAAGAAATATAAATGGCAGAACCTAGCTATGTAACTCCTTCAAAGTGTTGTCAAATGACTCTTCCAAATAAGCCAGTCCCTTATATACATCATTTGATTTACAGGTCTCTACTCCGTCGTCTGCTTTCACAAACATGTCGCAATACTGCAAAGTGCATTAATATAGTCAATGACGTAATTAGTAGTATGCGTAAAATCCTCTAAAATAAATTTTTAATATGAAAATTTCTTCATTTTTTATAAAATATCCAAAAAATACCAAAAGATTAGTGGCATTAAAACTGTAAAAGCTATTTGTGAACTTTTTAAAAACTAAAATTCCGAGAACAATTAATTATTAATTCACTCACCACGGGAATAACATACTTACATCTGAAAATAGACAAAGGAAAGGATTTTGTTGATACACTTATTTGAGGTTGATACACTTGTTGATACACTTCTGTCAAAACTCAATAACACCCCGCTCCCCGGCCCCCATACACACATTTGTTGTTTATATATTCATGGAGAGAAAACAAAAAACATATCGAAGTTTATGAGAGTGCAGGATGAGACCCCATCCCGGCACCCCCCCCCCCAAATAAAAAAGTAATATTTATGATTTGCGGGAAGGATGAAATATTGGCAATTTCGGTAACTGGCCGGTCTCTGCACTCTGATCTGTACTATATTTCCAAATATAGGCCTATTATTTGGAGTACCATACTGGGGCCGCGGAACGATTTGCAAATGGGGGGGGGGGGGGGGGGGGGGGGCTGACCATACATAAAATCACAATCAAATGGTCATTTTTACGATTTTGTACAAGGTTTTTGAAAAAAGTGGGCTGAAGCCCCCCCCCCCTGCTTCTGCGACCCCTGCTCTCCCTTTAATATTTGCGCCTATTTACCCCCCTTCTTCGACAGATGATGATATTGATTATAATTCATTCACACAACAAAAATAATGACAATGAATATAATAATAAAACTTTATGGACAGAGTGAAAATTTATTTACAGTCACTGATTCTATATTCCATTTCAATTTCCAGTATTGGTTACAGTTCCAATTCCAATCTTAATTTTAAAGCAAGTTTAATTACACACACGCAAATAAAAGTTGAATCTATATGCATCAGTGTTTGACTATCTTGAAATATAGTATGTTATGTTAGGTTATTGATGTTCAATAACATGTAAAAAAAATGCAAATTTCCACATATCTGTTTAATGAGAACGATAAATAATACCTTATGACCGTTATGATATATAGGCCTACTTCTCATATCATGTCACATGTTTTAATGATATACCATGCATATTCAAGATCAATACGGACTTATGGGCCGTTTCATATAAAGATATGTCCGTAGGTAAGAGTGACTTAGAAGAATGACTGGTGAACCTTTTTACGCGCTAAATAGTCACCAATGAACATTAAAAATATGGTGAATATCATTTATCACAAGATAGGATCACCAGCCATTCTTAACTTGCGAAGCGCCGCGCCCGTTAATGAAACGCTCCCGGTCCGTTTCCTGAATACTGACACGTACGTGCCTTGTTCTAGAATTTTCTGCCACGTAGTATAATTGCATTTTAACCCCCTTTTCCCTCCGAGCGATCATTCCAATAAAAAAACACATGTATCATATTGGAACTAAAATTTCTTTTCATCCACAAGTCCATTCGTTGAGTTCCTATTTCTTTTATGTGCTAAAAGTTGATTTAATAAGTAGGGGCGTCGATCCGAGAGGGGGAATTAAAAAAAATCAGGGGATGGTGGTGTCCAAAAAATACGTTGATATAATAAGTATATAAGGGGCAGCGATCCTGGAGGGGGATCGAATTTTTTTTTAGTCGAGGGATGGTGGTGTCCCCTCAAAAGTTGATCTAATAAGTAGGGGCGGCGATCCGGGAGAGAGAGAGAGATGGGGGGGGGGGGTGTCCAAAGAATGTTAAAGAATAGAAGTAGGCCTATATTAAATAGTTATTGTAAGTAGTATTGAAGTCATGAATCACATGTGATTTGAATCGAACTTTTTTTTACTCATTTGGTCGGTAAGGAGCAATGATGGAGCCTCTGATTAAGGCATAAATTTCATAATTATTCAAAGGATGAAATGACGCCTATAATCATGATAATATCTCGTTCGTAAGTCAATATTCAAAAATATATTTTTGCTTGAGCTTTCAGCATTTTGTTAAATAAGATATACATCCTTTACCGAGTCGGGGTTATCATAAAACCTTTTTTTTGTACAAAAAAATAAAACGTTTTTTATTGTTTAAAACTCTTCAAATCGTTTTAAAACGGGTTTTTCCCCCAACGAATGATGCAATTTTTCGTAAATCAATTATGCAAGCTCTTGATGTTTTAAATACATTTTCGGAGTAAGTAAGAGATGACTAAAATTTTTGTTACTGAATTTCAAAAAGAAAAGTTCATAAATGCATTTCCCCCCAAATTACTAGATCATGGCCATTGAATGCCTAAAAAAAGACATCTAAAGTAAGTTGACATTTTACAAGTTTATTCCTCATACATGTTCATATACATGTAGTCCCAGAGTATTTTGAGTCTAGTGAATCTAGGGTGTGTGTGTGTGGGGGGGGGGAACAATTTGCAAATGAATCAAGTGACATAATCTATAGGGTATCAATATGCTCTATTTCATTTGAATCAATTATGACAATTTAAGCTAAATCTTGAGCTGCTTATTTTTGCTAGTTTGAAAAAAAATCTCTATATTTTTTTTTCTATTTTTATCATTTCTAGTGTTCATTTTTTTGTTTTTTGTGTTTTTTTAATGGAAATTATTGTCAATAATTTTCCAATCATTAATAAAAAGTACAAATAATGATACAGATTTTGGCGAGAATTCACATTTGGCTTTATACATGAATCACGCTTTTGAGCAATTTTGACATGCACTTATATCATACCCATGCATGTATCCCAAAATAGTCTTGAACGATATGGTGTGGCCATATCGTGTTTATGGATTTATCATAGATTTTTTTTAATTTGAGGTGGTCATTAAGGTCCCCTGGGATTGTTAGGGTTAAGGTTTGCTGGCAGATTAAAGGACTTTTCTTCATCTTTACAAAGCGCAAAGTTTCACCTGCTTTCGTGTGTATACCTCAAGATTACGTTTTAAAAAATATTATATGCTTGTGCAACACGTCCATTTCATTCAAATACTATTATTGGGTATTGGGCTGCATGTACATGTATTTGAGCTTATTTTAAATAGCGTTTCTTTCCCTGGAAGAGTGAGCACAACACTCAGATATATTTGTTAAAATTAGAATATTCTTAATATGTATTAATATGTACAATTGAACAGGGAGGAAAAGAACATGACAAAGCAATGGAGAAAGGGAGGAAAAGGGGGGGGGGGGGGAGAGAAAAAGAGTGTTTTTTTTAGAAATAGTTTTGATTAGTTAGAAGAAAGAAATACATAACTAGAGAAATGAAAGTAAAAAAAACCATCTAAAATCACATACATGCAAATTTACAACCCACGCGCGAGCCTATGTGGTGTTTTAAACACGTTTTTTGTAAAAAAAAAAAATAAAGTAAAAAAAAACAACGGGTGCTTTAAAACGCATTTTATAACATGCTTTGAAATACACTGTTTAAAACGTGCCAACCCTGTTCCGGGCAGCAATAAATTTTCAGCTCGCGCTTCGCGCTCGCATTATTTTATTAGTGAAATAATCATCCTTTTATGACCTACAAGTATCTAGTCATTACATCAATAATTTAAACTCACATTTTATATTCTTATATATCATTCATGATTACAAAGAGTGCCACCATAAAATGTAAATATCCAGGTCCTCATGAAATACGAGTATCAACGATCGGGGATAATGTGGATTAAATTTTCCTGTCGTCCACACCCCACAAAGTTGAATGCTGGCTCCGCCCGCGTATGTAGTAGGCCTATATCTATGCCATCCGTGACATAACGGTATAGGGCAATTAGTCTAGACACAATAATCAATGAGCCTGTTTTGTTTATTTAGCTCGTGAGTTTTTTTTTTCTTCGTGAAATTTAATTGTATCGGTACACGACCCAGCATGGGATGCTTGCGCTCGTAACATGGTCACATATGTACCTCGTGTGACGATAATCTCTTTTTATTTTAGACCATATAAGAGAGGACCAATTTAGCTTGCTCATGAGATGCCCTAGATATGAAACATTTCTTCTAATTCATACATAACTCATTGATATTGCAGACTATCTGTATCATAAATGAGGGTTCATTTAAACATCATTACGTAATAACTTAGTTGAAACTTAACTTTATCGAAGCCTAGAATCTGAACTTTGAGACTTGATTCGAACTCGATATAACAAATTGAATGGTATAACTATATCATGACTATGTTTTCGAGATAAGGATTGTCCTCGATTCGAACACAAGGCATCTAGTAGCTATCCCGTAGACACACCCCTTTCAATTCCTATCACTCGACAGCAACTCTACCCACCACCACCATCATCATCATCATCGCACACGACTACCACCTGTCAATCGACCACGATGCCTCAATATAAGTTGATGTACTTTGATGCCAGAGGAAGGGCGGAGGTTATCCGCATGCTCTTTACTCTCAAGGGGGTGGAGTTTGAAGACTGCCGGATGAAACGGGAGGAATGGCCTGCCATGAAAGACAACAAAGAATGTAAGTATCGAACCTCTCTTTTAACATTTTGGCTCCATCCGGGGCTCCATCTTGTCAAATTTGAGATGTAATAATCCTAACAATATGCTGGAAAAATGTCATAAGTTTATACTACTACCACTTGGACAGGGGCGGCCACCCCACTACCTTTCTACAATTTTGATGAAAATGAAGAAAAAACAAATAAAATGCATAAGAAGAAATGGGAAGAAAAAAAGAAGAAGATTGAAAAAAAGTGTGATGGGTCATGAATTAAATATTTCTATTTATCTTTGAGATAATCAACATGGAGAAAAATTAAGACATGCATGATCAGGTGTATACTGGTGTCGTGGTCCCAGTTTATTATTCTGGGTCCCATAAAATAAAATTTGATGTTAGCGATCAATCGTACGCTTGATTTTTACGATTGATTGTACAATGTATTCAATACAATCAATCGTAAAAATATTGTTGGAGGATCGCTAAAAAAGAATAAAAAAGAAAGATAAAGATTTTTTAAGGGCCGATAGGTCTTTTATCGTCTTCAAGTTCAACAGTCATGTTCAAATGTAGTAATGATAACCGGGCATGGTGGCTCAGTGGTAGTGAGGCGTCCGCCTCATGAACGAGAGGTCGTGGGTTCGATCCCCGGCCGAGTCATACCAAAGACTTATAAAAATGGGACCTTCTGCCTTCTTGCTTGGCGCTCAGCATTTAGATTGGAGAAGGGTAATAATAACGTATTATGTTATAATGCAGGGCCCGCTGGAAGAGCAGTCTTATGATTGAAGTGGCTACCCAGGATAAATAAAACGTAAGTGAAAGCTAAAAACAACGATAAAAGAAATAAAGATGGCATTTGTTGAACCTGCAAAACTAAAATCGATATTTACTATGTTTTTTAATCTCTTTTTTTCATCAGTATTTCCCCTTGGCCAGGTACCAATCCTCGTCATCGACGGGAAAACAATGCCTCATGGGAAGGCTATTAACCGTTACCTTGCCAGAACCTTCGGTAAGTTTTCTCGAATAAAGGTAATTTCTATTTATGAAGAGGCATCATTTTGGGATATGAGGGAGTGAAAACTTTTTGAAATATTTATAGAGCCTACATGTATGTTATTTTTGTTACATTTTGATTGTAAATTGAAGTTTTACCCATAAATATATGGGATTTTAAAAGCTCATTATTTTCACACGTAACATGCACTCTTTTATTTTAATGTTTTTATCCGAAAATTAATACAGATTTCAACATAAGTAATCCTTTTATGGTTATCAAAAAAAAACGAAAGAAAAAAAGATGAAGGCTTTCAAATGATTTCGACCTGTCCCCGCCCCCCACCTGTCCAGGGTATTACGGAAAGACCGAAGAGCAGACTAACACTATCGAGCTGGTATCCGAGACAGTCGATGACATCATCCAAAAGATCTACCCAATCTTTTATGATAAAGATGAAGAAAAGAAGGTGAGACCACATACATCGGCGAAATCTATTCGAAACCGACCGATGATATGTCATTCGAAATAACGTGTGTGTATATGATGGGCGTGCCTTGCGTGGGAAGTGAGCACTCAGACTTTCTCCGTTTTTATATTATGATTTTAATTCAGTTTCATTAATGTTGAGCAAGGAACTTTCTGCATAACTATTGTATGATTTGTGAATTTATATTGGTTATAAATGGTTAATATTTACATTTTTGGTTACTGAATTTATCCACTGTATATGAATATGTTAATACTATGACATTTTGTACGATTATTTGTGTTATGGACAGTTATTATTTTGTCTTTTGTGAACAATGTTTTGTTAATGTTGATATTGTAATATTTTGCAACGTACCATCACTTTGATTTTTGAACTGAATGATTAATAAATATTATTACAAAACAAAAAAACCTTTGATCGATCCAATGTTCGTTTCGTTGTTGTGATTGAAGCAATCACAGTCACACATCGAAAACGGTTCCAAACCGACCTATTTTATGCTCTCCTAGCTCTCTCTAATTTCTATTTTAACTACCATCTTGAGCATTAGAATTACGATATTATCACCAAACGAATTATGTTTTGAAATGATTATGAATTACGAATAATTTCAGTAATATTGTGTTCTGTGACGGTATTTTCTATCTTATTTTTTAGCACAAATTTATATACCTTTTCTTTTATAAAATGTTTATAGGATATTTGAATCACGCGACATTCTTTTATTTTTTTGTATTGTCATTATGTTCAGGCAAAGAATATGCAAGAATTCAAGGAAACCGTTTCCGTGCCCCAGTTCAAATATCTTGTCAACTTATTCAAAGAGAAGGGAGGGCCTTACTTCTGCGGTGACGAGGTAATAAAATCATTAATTTGATAATTTATAGCGATACCATTCCACATTCAAATAGTTCCCCTTTTCACATGTAACATGCATTTAATACGTCTCTAAGAGCTTTTAGAGTTGTTATGCTTTAGTCACTCTGGCGAGACTACCGGGGATGGAGCGATCACCCTATGAAAATATGTGGGGCAAACATATCAATTTCCCCCAAATAATTTTGTCAACGTGAAAATTTCACAATATTCAATACAAATATGTTAAAAATCATTGAAAATCGCTATGAAATCATTGAACTTGGCTTTAGAATACCATCAAACTCAAAATATTTTAATTTTCTGAAGCGCTTCGCGCGCAATATTAAGTATCATAACTTGGCGCGTTGAGCGCGCCGAAATGTTCGACTTTCTTTTCACTTATGCCCCTTCCGAAACAAAGCATCGCCGCCCCTACCTCGCACTTGCCCTTTTTTCTGCTTGTGAAACAAGTTTAGATGGGGGAAATGCTCCCAGCGAGCGATGATTACGTGCTGGGAGTTGTTTTGCTTATCAAGTTATTTTGGAAAAAGTACCCTTGGTCTGCCCTGTATCAATAAAAAAAAATAGTACTTATCGCAATTATTCCTTTTATTTTTTCCCGATAACATTTGATGACCTGATTGCCCCTGCACCCATCAACCAAACAATAAACGCAATAATATTTTTTTCTATTTTTTGTCAGATAACATTGGGTGACCTGATCGCTTTTACCATCTTCGATGCTATCATCCTCACCATGAAAATTACCGACATCCTCGATCCTTATCCCGAGCTGGCTGACTTCTACAAGCGGTTCAACGAAGACTCACCTCTCAGCTCGTATATCAAGTCACGACCAGTCACATTCTTCTAAGTCCATATGTTTCGAGTCAAAATGACCCGTTTCCAAGTCGCTTTGACGTCGAGTGATTTTTTCGAGTCAGAGTGACTAATTTTCGAGTCATTTTGACTCTGAGAGATTTTCAGCTGATGCCACGTTCGCCATTCCGATTAGTATTGATTCGAAATCTGAGTCACTTTGAATGTCCAGAGGATTGACTCCCAGCTGGCGCCATTCCGAGCAAAAAATGACTCCAAATTATTGACTCCTCAGAAAATAGACTGATATCCTTCAGTTGAGATCATTTTGATACGTAAATGTACAGTTGATAGATTAATGATAGATATAGGCACTATCGGGTTGCAACTGATCGCAATTGATCATCCGATCGATCACAACTATGGAAAGCCAGCATCAATGACTTTACAATTTAGTGTGCTCCTCTTTGTTCCGTAAGTGACGCTGTGCAAAATTTGCTGTGTAGAAAATATGACATTGATGCATTTCCATAGATGAGGTTGATCGAATCAATCACAACTCTTTGTATAATAGGGGGCCATCACCTTCTTCAAGGTCTGTAACAAGGGGCGGAACCAGTACATTTAGTTAAGGGGGGGGGCAAGAGGACCCGCGTGTATGTTTTCCGTAATTGAACTACAGGGGTACAGTGTTACAGGACCTATTCCTTTCTCTTTTGTATGCAGTCTTTTCCTTTATTCAATGGGGAGTCACAGCCTGCTCCCTTCCCATCAATCACCGTGTCTCTCCATTTATTGGGGGGGGGGGGGTGGGGGGGGGGTCATTGATAACTGCAGGCAAATATTAGCCTTTCTATAGTAAACAGAAAACAAATGTCAATTCTTTCCCCAGAAAAGTCGAAAGGTAAAGAAGGTAAATTTATACCGATATGCAAGATGCAAATACATGTATTTGTAGATGGCACCCCTCCCCCATAATATTGAAGTTTCAGGGGAGAAACTATAACAATTTTGGACACGTTTTTGTCTTTTGTAGTATTATTTTCTTTCGTTTCCTGCACATGTCTCTCAGATGACTTGTTTCGCCCCATCCCGGTTTTTTTTGGCATAACAAGGGGGCTCAATAATGTTATAGTCCTGCATTAAAGAATTTGCTATCAGTAAGAAAGTTGACACTATTTTGACATAGATGAAACCTTTGTAAGAATGGAAGATTTTAAGTAATCATTCATGAAACAATTAAAAAGCTGATAATTATCTTGAAAATTCTAAACAAAGAGGTATAGCTTTGATATGTATTACAAAATATGTATAAATAAATCATGTTTGTCTTGTATAAAATAAATAAAATCGTTTAAAATGTGGAAGATATGACTACCCTCCGCTCAGTATTTTAATTGTATTCACTTGAGGAATGCCATCAATGATTCATTACTTCCTTTTGTTGAAACATTGTTATACTACTCAATCATCCTTAAACATGCTAAATGTGTTTGCTAGTCGAGGTACCCCCCCCCTCCCCCAATTTACGCTATTAATATCTTGTAACGCAGTAGCGATACACACTTAAAATGGTTGGCAACATCCACTGTGTTGGTAATATATGTTGGTAAATATATTTGTTATCCAATTGAGCAAATTCACTACCTAATTATTAGCTTTTATTACCCAATTTGGACATATTTTAACCAATAGCTGTGTGGAGAGTAATTGCCCAGTCATGCCAGTGAAGGTTTAAAAAAATGCTATTTTCGCCCAACCTATTTAAGAGTGTATGTGGAATTTTATTTGGTATATAAATCGACGTGAAATGGGATTATTATACAGTGCGTCTCAAAAAAAAAGTTTACACTTTGAAAAAGCCCTGGGAATTAAAAAAATATACAACATGTCGGTATTTTTTTCACATACAATCTTGGGTTTGGGTCTCATCTATCTCATGAAAGTAAAAGTTTTGACAGAATGTTACACTTAACATGCTTAAGTGAGCACTGTCCATTTTTTGTAAAGCTCGCAGAAATCTGTTTGCGCAGAAATGCTCGTTTTCACGCTGTGTAAAGGGGAAAGGGCGAAATCAAACTTACCCTGCGAAACATTTTTTCATATACATTTCCCTTGCACGTTTAGTCAATTGAAACAAAACGGATACATTCAGGCATTCTGTTACAGTTTTGCCACCAAAATCGAAATTTGAACACTTAGTAAGCACAACCTTTACCCGTTTTTGTACCAGCTGAATCTGAGCAAAAGTTTATATCAGAAATCTTAAGCATTTTCACTAAGTTTGTATCTTTTAAAGTAGGTTTACATATCATTTTTCATTTAATACTTGTTTCACCACACTTTTCCGAAGCTTGACAATGATTAACAAAATGAAAATCAAGCCTCAGCCAGTTCATGTAAATTACAGCTCAGTGTAAAGCAAATATCGTCACGATGGTCTCGGTGTGTGGGGGAGTTGGGTGGGGAGCAATGCACTCTTCGAAGTGTTTTGGGCAAGGAAACGAGTTTAAAAAAAGGGTTAAAGATATCTTCAAATCAATTTTACTGGCTAAATTCTCTCTCTCTCTCTCTATATATATATATATATATCTACACATATCCATCCAAACATTTCTAGATTTAGCAGGAATATGACAAGTGTGAAATAAACATGAAATTTTGAAATTGCATTCAGCGTTTTTAATCACTGTTACTGATAAAATACATTTCAAAATGCAATGCAGTACTATTCTCTCGTCTTACTGTCTGAATAATTTGTAAATAAACCCTATTCGGTTTCCACAATACAACTTTATTTTACCGTAATGAAATGAATAAATCATTAGGATAATTGCATACTCCGTCATAAGCTATTAACCTGACAGATTTCGATTCTTTTTTAATTTCTTAAACAGTCTAAGTACTGTCTTACGGGCATAGATATGACGATTGTGAAATAATGATATTGTGTAATTTAGACTTTTCTTTTATTTTCATATAATTTGCAATGTGTATCGCATAGCAATTATTTATTCCACCTTTTCTACAATATGCTGTCTCGCTTTATTATCACATCTGGTATTATATTCGCTTACTTTCAGCATATACTTTATCTTACAAATACTCATTTTGCATAATAACATTTTGCTCAATTAATTTTTTTTGCATATACCTGTCTTTATATAAATTTGGACATGATTTTGAAGGTTATTGCGTATTCGAAAGTTCTATAATTTCGCCAGTTTTTTTTATATTTTCCTATCATCAAATTTACTTAATGTTGTGTTGTAGGGAGCCTATATATCTACATGACTGCTATGTAAAATAACATGATAGCTGACTTTCAACATGAAAAACTCTGATAAATGACTCACAACAAAATTAAATTAAATTTTCTAAACAGCCCCTCCTTTCGTCAGACTTAGCAGCTTTAACATCCGTGTTTGACGAAATCAACACTAAATATCTTACACCATTTTGTCAAAATGCTAAAAACGTTTCATTCATGAAAATACTATTTTAAACACATTTTGGCACTCAAATCATCACAAACTCTAAATGACATTCCCATTAAAAAATGGGGGAAAGAGCCCCTAAGTTAACAAAAAAACTATGTACATTTAAAAAAAAAACTTGTTTTTCCATAATTCAGCCCAGACTTAGATCAAGTCTAGACTATTTGCTATTTCTAAGTCAAATCAGAGCCCCCCCCGGAGAGGGGGGGGGGGGCACTTCCATTGACGAATGGATACCATGCGCGACCATGGGGTCTCGAAAAGCACCCTAAACAAGTATTTTCCATATTCTGAAAATGCACCCCTTAAAGGGATGGTCCGGGCTGAAAGTATGTATAGCTTAATAAATAAATTATTCACTGAGCAAAATGCCGAAAATTTCATCAAAATCAAATAACAAAGTTATTCATCTTTAAATTGTAGCAATATTTTGTGAAAACAGTCGTCATGAATATTTATTAGATGGACTGATGATGTCACATCTCCACTTGTTCTTTTATATTTTATTAGGTTTATGAATGAACCTAATATGAAATTAGGTTTATTCAAATTATTTCCCTCAAGAACTAGAAAAATCGGATTGACAACTGATTTAGTGCATAAGATATATATGTTGCTGCAACTAATTTCATTATAAGGGAGACATATTATTCACACAAGTATGAAATAATAAAAAAATATGATTTTATGTAATAACATAAGAAAACGGAAAGTGGAGATATGACATCATCAGCCCACCTAATGAATATTCATGACGACTGTTTTCACAAAATATTGCTAAATTTTAAACTTCAATAACTTTATAATTTGTTGTCCGATTTCGATGAAACTTGTTGGCATTTTGCTCAGTGAATTTTACTCTATGTATTTAGATATAAATAATTTCATCCCGGACCATCCCTTTAACAAGTATTGGCATGTGAAACCCTACCCTTATAGCAAGAATTGGAAACAACGTAGTCTTGGAAAGTAATGTATTCCCTGTATTAAACCCCTGAACAAGTACAGCGATATCTTCAATTTACGATGGCCCCACCTCCCGCAAATCGTACTCTTGAACACGTAGTGTTGACTGTTGGAGCAAAAAGTACATCATTTATAAATCATTTTAGTCTTAATTTTTTTTATACCCTCGCAAATCTGACTCTAAACACGTAGTTTTCCTAGCGAAATAGATGCCCTTTTTCATTATTTTAGTGTTTTTTACACCCTTATTACGTTACGTATGTAACGTGCCCTATCTTGAAAAAGACAACCCTTTTACGTGTTTTTTAATACTTTTTTTTGGGGGGGTCACGGTCGCGCATGGTATCCACCTGTCAATGTACGCCCCCCCCCCCCCCGATCAGAGCTTAGAAATACAAGCTCTCTATGTATCCTATCATTAAACAATCTAAACAAAATACAGCCACGAACAACAAATAATCCTTTTCTTTTGCGAATAATTTGGATGATGCAATTCAATAAGTATGCCATGGGGGGATTACATGCCAATTACACCCTAGGGAGGGGCGAAAGTGGGTAAAAGCAAAAAGATGAGATAGGATTGACCCCATAGGATGGTTTCTACTTCGTCAGTGGAGGACGGTTTTTGATGTATTCACTAAGCCGGGAGTTCTGCGTAATACCATCGAAGAACTTCGCTAAGGCAGGGTACGTCTCTCGTGCGCTGTCCAGTATACCATAGATGAACTCCAGTAGACAATACGTGTTGATGTCAGCTATTGTTTCCTACAATATTAGAGAGAGAAGTGGAATCTTATATTTAAGGAGTTGAGAAATGCGAAATAAAATAGACCATACGCGTTGATATCAGTTTTTGTTTCAAACAAATATTGGAGAAAGGAATGAATCATTATTTTCAAACGAGTTGAGAATTACGAGATTCAAAAAATAAAACGGACTGGTCTTTTGTTTTTCTAAATTGAGAGTTGAGAAATATGATGAAATGCCTACCATTATATCCTACATTATGTTGAGATCAAATTGAATAAAACAGATAAAACTGAAGATGATGACGACGACGATGATGATAAATCCGAAGAAATGAGAGAAAAGAAGAAGGAGAAGAAGAAGACGAAGAAGAACAAGAAAATACAAACAAGAAAGAGAGAGAGAAATAGTTTCACTCGAATTTGTGAAATGTTGGAGGACATGGATTCTTGAGATTTTCTTTCTCGAAAATTGCATAAAATAAATACTTACCGAGTTACCAACAAAGAATCTCCCACCTGCTTTTTCGATGAGTTCGTTGAGATAAGGAAGATACGGCTTTGAAGAGTTGTCTTTGAAATCCTGTATTAATTTTATCTAAAAATTGGGAAAATAAGATTGATTAAGAAAATTATAAAAATCAAACGAAAGACATATATATAATATATTTTTATCAATTTCCTTAATTTTAAACACAATAGTAGTGAAGAAGCACCAGTCTTTCATCTCACTTCTCCCACCCCTCCCTTCCGTCTCGTTTGTCTGTTTGATATTTTAATCTCCATATTGAGCAAGATATGTAAATCACCTAATAGGCAATGCGAGCGCGAAGCGCGAGCGAAAATTTTATATAGTGACATGAAATATTCTTTTATTAGGGCTAAATTCAAAGTCCTCCCCTCATCTTATTTTATTCACTCATTTTCCTCCTCTTATGTTGTCCTTTCTTTTTGTTCGCCCCCTGGATCCGCCTGGAAAGCGGGTGCTATAGTGATGATTAATTTGGTAGCAAAAACTTTTCTTTTGCTAGTTAAACATTTTATGCAGTGTTAAAGCACGACATCAGATGTACAGAGTACATTAAAATTTCACACATCGCTGCATGCTATTACGAACCCTATAAAGTAGTTTTTAAAAGTGTTCAAAAGCATGGTTAATTCACTGATTATTAAAAAAAAGACTTAAGCTTTGAGGCTATCACCTTTTTCTCTTGATCCTGCTCGAAAGCGATAGGCATTATTTTGGAAACGATGTCGTTGATGGTCTCGCCGACGATATCGATCTGAGCTGCCTCGGCATTGTTAGCTCCGTAGAAACCTAGAAAGAACAATGTCGAGGTCAGGAAAGAAGGAAATATATTTTAAAGGCGGTGCACTGTAAAAACTGTGGTGTTAAAACTGACACCAGTTGCTGTTCATAGAAGACCACACCCTGAGGTGTTAAAATTACACACTAGAGATTGAACACAACCTCAAAGAGTGTAACTGTAACAACCAGACATTATAATAAAAACCCATAGGTGTTAAACTAACACTGTCAATTTAACACCGGTGTAAAATATCTGGTGTGGTCCTCTATTTACACCGGTTAACACCAAAGTATTTGCTGTACATGTGCGAACTTATCAACACTTTGTGTGGACGCTCATTGACAGTGTGTTATGAATAGCTCGTCTTATAGGACCTACCTTGTGAGATTCTTGTCAATAATACAGAGAATGAATTAGCTTATATCTAATTCAAAGTGAAAAACTTAAATCTTCTCCAGAGGAAAGTACTTTTTGCCTTTAAATTTGTGTGGTATGAGTGCATTGACTGGTCGTTTGAGGGCCTATATCGCAAGACTATACTGCTAAGAATGCTGAATTATCTTTTTAGAACCTGACCAGACTTGAGTAGTTGAAGACTTAAGGTGGCGCTAAATTAAGTCTGCAGCATGGTTCGTATCTGCTTTAAAACGCCATGACAGACGCGTTTGCACACTGTAAAAACTAATGTGTCAAAATGACATCAGATGTGTTGTGAGAAGCCTGTGGATCTACACCACACGGTGTTAAATTAGGTGTTAATCCGATGACACGTCATTTGCCCCGGTGGCAATTGCTCCGGGCTATATTCCGTTTAAATAGACGGGTTAGGGTTATAGGTGTCAATATATGGTTTTATGTTAATTTTCGTGTTAGGTGTAGGATTGGTATAGCGTTATATCCAGTGTTGACGTTCGTCATTCTAGAAGTTGGTAGAATCTACAGCGGAACAATTGTCGCTGGAGCAAAGATCATGGTACCTGTTAGCCTAAATGCTTAAATTGTGGTGGAAAGTGTAGAATACGGAGATATCGGCGATGCGTAAAGAGGTGCCGTGACCGAGTCAGAGCCGGGCTATATACATGGAAAGTCCGGGGTTCGATCCCCGGCTGCGGCTTCTATGCCCGTGAGCAAGGCATTTAATCTACAATGTTCTTTTATCCTGCTTACAAAATAATAAATGGAAATGCTATATGCATTATTGGTAAAAAAAAATGCCTGCAGATAGAAAAATGAAATAATACCCCCCGTCAAAAATAAACAAATTAATAAACTTACCAAGTCCCCCAAGAAAAACAACAACCCCAAAATAAAAAAAACAACCAAACAAAGTAATATATGGTTAATTGCAAATATATGTAATTTCATTATTGATTTATCCTTATCAGTATAATAGAAAACAAAATTATATTCATTTAAAAAATACAAAGGACAACCCACAAAAGATCTGGGCTCCGTCTTACAAAGAGTTACGATTGATTCGACCAATCTCTACTGGTAATCCATCAGTGTCATATGCGTTTTCCTAAAGAAAATTTGCCTAAATGTCCTTTGTAAACAGAAAAAAGCACAGTGAAATTTTCTAGAAAACAATGAATGCATGAATATATAACATATCTAGAAAATATTTTGAACAAATATGTATTTGTAGATGTTGGCGTTGCTGGCTTTCCATAGTTGTGGTTGATTGGATCAATTTACTCTACGTACCGAACTCTCTTCCAAGATGCCGCATGATGGCTTGACATTGCGGCATTGACTTTCCATCGATGAGCAGAACAGGAATCTGACCAAATGGGAATACTGTTCAGAATAAAAGAAATAGATGACCCCCTATGAGCGATTGATAGTATTAAATATGACAACGATAATACTCAATATGATATTCCGGGATATGATTTGAATACAATATCAAAATATGCAAACTATGGTTTTACATTTCTAGTACACCTGTATCTTTTCACCCAGGCCTGATCTCACCGGCTCTCTCTTCGCTTCCCGTCTATCCGAGTCTCTTCCTATCTCTTTTAATCCTCGGAAGGCCGGCCAGAGGGCCGGGATCGAGGGCGGGGGAGGGGGGGGGGCAAAGCCTGTTTACGGTTGTAAACTGCGCACGAGCAGAAAAAAAGGCAATTTGAGATAAACCATGGAGCTAATAGCTCTATGGATAAACCATGAAGGTGGCTTTCAAATTCACGGACATAGGCATTTGTGATTTGATGATTATTCATGTATTCCTTTCAAAATATTCATTTTATCACATCCAAGCTGAAGAGTGTTGAATAGAGCCTTCATAATCACTGGTATTTGAAAGTAGCCTAAACAATTGTCAAATGTGCTAAAGGCAGACAATAAAACAGATTTCCAAACTTTATCCCTGATGTACTATTCTAGTCATCTGGTCTATACAATGCCTTTTGTTCTTAAAATTTGAATACACTACCGGTAAACCTATACGCAACATCTACATTTGAAAATGATAGCGCTTATCCTAACGAAAAATCACCATGGTCATTGAGAAAACTTGATCATGAGCTAAAAGCCACCCAAAGATTTGTCTCGGGGGTGCTGAGCATATTATTTTTATGTTTATTATTAATACATATATATATATATTGCTTGTCATTTTTTTGTCAAAACCAGCACACCCTATTCAAAAATCGTTTCCATTGTCCGGGTAATACGAAACGAGTTACTAGCCACTTTGATTGTTTTCTCTATCCCACATCACATACTACAGTCAATTTGAAATTATTCTGATTTCCAATCGGAATACTATTTTCAAATATGATCTATGCCCCGCGGCGGAGAGTGCCACAAAGTCATCTTCTCTATACAGCGTTTGTGCGCCCCTTTCGTTTGCAAATATGACACTTCAGTTCGGTTGGGTTTGGTAGCTTTATAGGGACCGACCTTCCCTCCTCCTGCACGACAACAAAATCCGATAACCCCCACCCCGTTTCTAGCTTATTTCCATTCGAAATTGAATAATTGGATGCGATATAATTACATGATATACACAATACTCTCAATCCCCCCGGGGGGAGGGGCAGTCAAATATACATGTATTGCTGTACACACGCGTGACCCCCCCCCAAAAAAAAAAAAGAAACGCGCGTTTAAAGGGGTGCTTTTTCAGTTTTGGACGCGGGCCGCGCGTGAACTCGTTAAGGGGATCAAAAAACCTATTTTCAAAAATGGGGGTGGTTTTGAAAGACTGGTCAATGGCCAATCTCGGGGTCAAACGTATTTAGGGTATGTTTTTCCAAAGCTTTTTTTCTAAGACTAGCAAAACGTGTGAGGGTAATGTTTTTCCCCCAAGCTTTTTCCAAAGGGCTTTTTCCTCCTCATTTCTGAAAATTTTTCAGGATATTCCTGATTGTGGTATTTTAATCCTAACTGCACTGGGGGTTATGCAATACCCATGAATATAGTTTTGTCTATATTCAAAAGCAAGAAGACGAAACTTTTTTTAGGGGTCATATGGCGACAACTTGTTTAGGGCCAAAATGTGTTAATAATGAAGCTCGCGAAAAACTTGTTTAGGGGGTTATTTTGCACACGGAGAAAAACTCGTTAGGGGTGTTTGGAAATAATTTGGACACGCGTGTGTACAGTAATACATTCGACTGCCCCCCCCCCCCCCACCGGGCTCTCAATTTGTCAAGTGCGCATAGACATTCGCAGGCTATAGTGAATTAAGCATTAAGATAATATTAATCTGTTAATGAACCATAAAAAGATCGATACGAACGTGTCTTATCATTCTTGACTTGTTGCCACTCTCCTTCCTTGAACCTGTAATCCTCGAACTCGACTCCCTTGAGCGCGAATAGCATCCTGATGGATTCCGCCCGCCCCCTGGTGTTGGCGTACATCAGCTTATACTTCGGAGTGGTCGACATGGTGGTTGATCTCCTCGACGAGCTCGATATCCGACGTCGGTTAACCAGGATGGGGACTCCGTGTGAAGGTGTATATCAGGGAACGACAAACACGACCACTATATGATCCACGTGTAGTTATAACGTGACGTCGAGCGAGCGACTATAAATATACTCGTCGTCATACATGAACACACGTTTCACTACCTTGGTCATATCATGAACAAACAATAGCACGCAAGAAAAAATTGCATTTCCATATTTTCCCCATTCTTCTTTATTGATTCAGTCCAGGCCCTTGTTCTGTTCGTTTAACCAAGGAGGTGTACTGTGGATCGACTGTCTGGTTTGTAGTCTCTTGATTAAGACCTGAATGAAAATGCATCAGTGATGGCTGTTTTAAAACAATATTCACAATGAGTTTTTAAAACCTTATTTGTTTTAATTTCTGGTGTTTCTTCGTAATACCGGTAGTTTTTGTTTGATATTGTCTGGGAAAATGTTGAATTGCGTATATTTACTATGTCCATATCATTTGGTTTGGATGCCACAGACGTAATAGGAGTGCCCTCAATTGTATTATAAAACTAGGTTCCAAAAGAAACTGATCAAACTTTACAAGGGTACTGCACAAGCTCCACTCAGTCAAAAAGAACAATGTTTTTACACAGGCTAGCTTGAATAATCTTTACTAAGCATACGTCAATGATTAAAGGACAAGTTCACCCCAACAAAAATTTGATTTGAATAAAAAGAGAAAAATTCAACAAGCATAACACTGAAAATTTCATCAAAATCGAATGTAAAATAAGAAAGTAATGACATTTTAAACTTTCGCTTCATTTCACAAAACAGTGATATGCACATCTCGGTCGGTATGCAAATGAGGGAACTAATGACATCACTCACTCACTCACTCACTCACTATTTCTTTTGTATCTTATTATATGAAATATGAAATATTTTGATTTTCTCGTCATTGTCATGTGAAATGAAGTTTCATTCCTCCATGAACACGTGGAATTCCACTATTTTAACATTTTGCACTTCAGGCAAGGAGGTCCTAATCATCAAATTCGTAAAAATTGAAATATTGTATAATTCAAACAATAAAAAACAAAAGAAATAGTGAGTGAGTGACGTCATCAACTCTCTCATTTGGATGTAACAGGCTCGTTCATATAACCATTTTGTTAAAAATAAGCGAAACTTTGAAATGTCATAACTTTCTTATTTTACATCCGATTTTGATGAAATTTTCAGCATTGTGCTTGTCTGATTCTTCTCTATTGATTCAAATCAACATTTTTCTGAGGTGGACTTGACCTTTAAGAGATTGGTTCAATCGCAGAGAGGCTATAGCCCCTCAGGCATCAAATGGTTTAGAAATCCAAAGTCAGAAATGCCAGAAGAAAGATTTTTAGTTACAAAATATTTTTTGCAGCCACAGGCATACAGCTACTGTCTGCCAGCTCAAGTGTCGTTAATATTTTGTCAGCAATATCAAAAGTACTTGTAAAACATGTCTAAAAAATGAATTCCTGAAAATGTGCCTAGTGTTCAGTTTACTGCATTGAATGTTTCTAATTGCCCTTTTAAAATAATTAATTGGTTGCTTAGAAACTCTGATAAACTCTGATACGTTTAAAAAACATGTTATTTTGCATAGTAAATGAAAATCCATTTATAAACCCCTCAAAAAAAGTTTTGCAACTCAGTTTTGGGGATGATATCTTTTTGGTTAATGAAGTATAAAAGATGAAACTAGTATCATTAAAAAGCTGAATTATTCCTCTTTACAATGACATGCCATTTGGTGTGATTATGTAATCATGGAATATGCAGTCACCCTAAACATTGAGAAAAGTCAGAAGTGAAATGTTGCAAAATGCATTGATTTCTAAGAAGAGTCTCCATTTCTATAGAATTTCCACCATGCAAGTCATGCAGGTGACAGTGAATGCACTCAGTCCATCGTCGAAACAATTGGAAATTCGCTATTGGAAACGACGCATTTTGCAACATTTCATTTCTAACATTGCTGCGTATTATCACGTCTGTGTATTTCATGATAACACTAGCATAACAAATGACACATGATTGTAAAGAAGAATAATCATGCTTTCTAAAGATATCACTTTTACAAATGATGATGGCACATTAAGAAATTTATTAGCACTCAAACTTGCAGTTTTAGTTGCAGAACTCAAACATGACATGGCAACGAATTTTGCAACATTTCATTTTTTACATTGCTGCATATTTATCATGTCTGTGTATTTCATGATAACACTAGCATTACAAATGACACATGATCGTAAAGAAGAATAATCATACTTTCCAATGATACCACTTTTACATATGATGATGGCACACTAAGAAATTTATTAGCACTCAAACTTGAGTTGCAGAACTTTTTTTGAGGGGTTTATTTTGTTTATTAAAAAAAAGTGCATACATATTCACGAATAATGCGCCCAACTTTTAACTATCCCTGGGCAACAAACTGTCCATACAACTATTGGTTAAAATCTGCACAAATTCGCTAATAAAAACTAATAATTGGGTTATAAATTTGCTCATTTAGATAATAACTGCCCAGAATAGTATGTTTTACCAACATACGTTACCCAACGCAGTGGGCAGTATGTTGCCCAACATTTTAAGTGTGATAACCCTTCCATTTATTTGAATTTAGCATAAAAGAGCGCTGTCTATTAAATGCAATCAAGGGCATTTAGTGCCGGGATCGAACCCCGGACTTTCAAGTATCTAGCCATTTTTTACCCATCCCTGCCATTATTACATCTTGCAATTTTACCTCTGGTATTTTTACCGCTGGCATTTTTTCCTTGCATGCCATAATTTCCTCTGCCAGTTTTACCTTTTCCATTACTACCTCTACCATCTGTCACTTTTGCCTCTTCCAAGTTTACCCCTGCCACTTTTACCGGGTTTATGTTTATGGCTGTGAGAATCCACACAGCAAAAACTGTGGTGTTAACCGGGTGTACATAGAGGACCACACCAGATATTTTACTCCGGTGTTTAATTGACAGCGTTAGTTTAACACCTATAGGTGTCATTACAACACCTTTGGATATTACTTATACACTCTTTGGTGTTATGTTCAATCTCCAGGGTGTAATTTTAACACGGGTGTGGTCCTCTATTAATGGTGTCGGTTTTTAACACCACAGTTTTCAGAGTGCAGTATTCGCTTTCCCTTTATCAGAATCCATTTATCATGGATCCACTTCGTTCTAGAAGGATCCGTGGTTAAACTCAAATGTAACAAGGCGATAGGAGGGGGGGGGGGGCAAGCAAACAGACAGACAGAGAGAGAAAGGGGATGGGGCAGGATGCGTTCCCGCCAGTTCCTTTCATGCAGCTAAATCAAATATTGAAATCAGGATATTTCAACAGAGCGCACAATACACCTCTCATATTAATGTGAAAGAGAGAATTGCGCCATTCTTTAATCACATGGCCAAGCAAATAAAACAGGTTCAAAGTTCTACATGGTAGATCTTTGCAGGATCAGGGGCGGTACCAGGGTAGTTTTAGAAGGGGGCGACCTGATTGTGACTTTATTTCTCTCTCGATTGAATCACTAGACAGGTAATATGGCTCAATCAAGTACTCGCTCTTTGGTGCACTTCTTTCTCCTTTTTTCAAGTTGAAAAAAAGGGAAAATTCATCGAGGGGGTCACCCCTTCCCAACCTGTTTTACCGCCTCTTGTCTAGACCATTATGATTGCATTAGTAGTTGGTATACGGGCATTTTCGACTTCGCCAGAGTGCAATGTAGACTCGGTTCTCCATAAAGTCTTCGGTCCTTAAATCATTATAGGTCTTCATTTTCGTCTAGGTAAGTCTATAAAGATATTTTCCCTTTTCCCCGTTGATGTACCTAAATATCGAGATAAGGTTATTTGCGACTGATGCTCTTTGAACAGAATGTTGCGCTCTTAAGATATAAAACATGTGAACGGTCCGACTAGGCACATCTAGCAATGTCATACTCATGATTACTGGGCCAAAATTTTACGGGTGCAATTCAATTCTGGCCCTTTCTTGTCTTAAAAAGCTACGCCTAAAAGGTACTAAGAGGTGCAAAGTAACACCTTTAGAGGTGCCCAGTATACCATCAGGATTGCCAATTTCCTATATGGAAAATATACGAACAAGCGTTTGCTAATAAGAATAAATTTTGAATTTGAGTGTTTTCACGTTTAACTACCGCCAAAGCGAGAAAGTTAGCATTTGGCATACATTGGAAATAGATATTTTGTACTGCCTTAATCATTCCTTAATCATTGTGGAGCGTTGTGGCCCAGTGGATTAGTCTTCGGACTTTGAAACAGAGGGTAGTGGGTTCGAATTTCCTTCAACAAAAATTTGTCCACATTATGCTGCACTCGACCCAGGTGAGGTAAATGGGTACCTGGCAGGAATTTATTCCTTGAAATGCCACCGCGCTGTAAAAGGCTGCGGGGCTAAAGCCAGGGTAATTGGGACCTTTCGCAATCTTCACGGACGCTAGTATTAGGGTCCCCTAACACAAAAGTTAATGCTTAATCATACACTTGATTTTTAAGATTGATTGTGCATTACAGTCAATAGAATCAAACGTAGAAAACTGCTCTACGATCAATGCTAAGCTTTGTGTAACAGGGGGGTTACAGGCCCTACAAATCTGCTTTTCGTGTGCAAAATCCCTTTCCGCGACACCCGTACCATACGACTGATGGCTGGAGATATTCAAAATGCAGGACCTAAAATAGATTATGACATGGATAAGAAAGTGGTTTTTCAAACAAATCGAGGACATATTGAGTAAGGAAAAACTTACTGAATGAAGGCTTAAATATAGATCATTACAGTCCATCGAATCGATATTACATTTAATGTGGATTATTGGTGGATCACTGGCAATTGATTTCATGGATCAGATCAACCTCTCCAGCCGAACATTTCGCATGCGTTGATATGTACACATCATATGCGATACCTTTGAACTCGTTTCCTTTAGTTTCTTTGTTTCTTTTGTTTACTCCTTATACACAAACGATATGCCTCTCGCACACGATGTGAAGGGCATTATGTTTTACATTCCCCAGAAATGGGGATTAGATTCAAATTCCGGGGGGACCACTTCCATTGATGAGTGGATACCAGGCACGACCATGATGGGGTTTCGAAAAGTACCCTAAACATGATAACAAGGGAAGCAATTATTTTCCAGATTATGAAAATGCATCTCTGAACAAGTATTTGGCTTGTGAAACCCTAGAAGTATTGAATATATATCCCTTTTTCAGCATTTTAAACATCGTTTTGACACCCTTATAACGTTACATAATACGTAACGTACCTGCCCACTCTGTCCCCTTTTACGGGTGGTCGCTACTGGTATCCACTAATCAATGGAAGTGGGCCCCCCGGGCGGCCTCTCGAGCTCTAGGAGGAGTCAAATGTGGCTTTGGAAAGTCGTCCTCAATCGGAAAAATCGCTGTTACCATAGTAGCAACCAGAATTTTGCACACGAAACGCATATTGAATGTTTCCGTCGCAGATGCGAAACGAAAAAAAACCTCATGTCACACAATCTGCATTGCAGGACTGAGTTTTACGACCATGATGACGGGCCCAAAAAGTCCCTTCCAAAGTCAACTACCGTTGTAAATAAGCGTTCGCGTCCTCAAACGAAAGGTCGGGAATAATATCCAATGAAGCGCACAGGGACGCATTTGGAAGTGATATGCGCTATATAGGCATGTTGGTATTATTATTATTATTCCTAAACTCAAAATGTTTTTTTCTTCCACAGATTGATTAAGAGACTTCTGGAACAAGCATGGAAAAGATTTTGAAATCTTTGAAGGAGAATGGCATCAAGACTGTTCGATTTGAACAATCGAATATCTATGGAGTACCCCACTGTCGATCTATTCCGGTCAAACATTTCGAGAAAATGGCTACCAATGGGGTCAACATGTGCCTTGCCTTCTTAGCATTCGATCCTAGGGGTGTACCTATCAAGAACACCGGCTATGCTGAAGAGGTTCACTTTGCTGACTGCAAGGCGTTTCCCGACCTGGAGACCTTCCAGATTCTACCATGGTGTACCGACACGGCTCGAGTCTTGCTCGAGGGGGAATTCAACGGCCAGAAGGTGCCCGGATACCCAAGGGTTGTTGCCAAACGACAACTTGACCGTTTGAAAGAGCTGGACCTGTCTCTTTGGTCAGCCCATGAGTTTGAATTTTATCTCGTCAACAAAGAAACTATGAAGCCCATGGATTCGGACACATTCTGTTTATCAACAGTTTGTTTGTCGATGTACGATGCCTTTTTCCAGCAAGTTATTACAGATCTTCCAAAGGCTGGTGTTGATATTGAATGTTTTGGATGTGAAGCCGGGGAAGGACAGTTGGAGATAACCTTCCGTCCAGAGTTTGGGATTAAGGCTGCAGATACAGCTCACACATTCAAACTGGGAATCAAGGAAATCGCACTTCAGCACGGATACATCGCTTCGTTCATGTCTAAACCATGGCTAGATAAATTCGGTTCATCCGCGCACTACTGCCACTCGCTTTGGGATGCTGACGGTAAGATCCCGAAGCTTTACGACGCATCCAGTCCCACCAGTTTGTCCGACATTGGGCAGTACTGGGTTGCCGGTCTTGTTGCTCACGCCAGAGCCATCGCAATCTTCATGGCACCAACGCCAAACTGCCTCAAGAGGTTTCAAGTAAATTCTGCTGCCCCTTGGAACGCAACATGGGGACCTGACAACCGAACCTGTGCCATCCGAGTCAAAACCGATGGAGAGAGAAGTGCCTACATCGAGAATCGGATAGGTGCAAGTGCGTGCAATCCGTATATCAGCATGGCTGCAACCATTGCAGCTGGAATAGATGGTATCATCAAGAAACTTCCGCTTCCAGAAGGCATCGACGGTGAGGGCGATGCATACCAGGAAAAGTATGTCCCAGAAGGAACCAAGAGGCTACCTGCAACTATGGAAGAAGCAGTTGAAGCTTTGCTAGAAGACGAAGTCATCACTGAAGCCCTTGGTCCTGAGTTCATAAAATGCTTTGTGGCAGCAAAGAGACATGATATTCAATTGGAAAAGGACGCGATAGCCAAAGGGAAATGTGAGGAATGGGAGAAGAAATATCTCTTCTCCTCGATGTGAACAGTTTATTCGTTTCTTTTCTAGGTTCACAGCGATATAGCTTTCATTTTGAACGTCGTTTTGTTCAAATTTGATAAATTTGTTACCAAAATTACAACTTACTACTCGTATTGGTTGATATAAAAAACAACAACCAAGAACCAACTGATAATCCAGATGATAATGATGATGATGATAATGATAATAAAAATAATACGCGTGCTTTATAGGAATTGTTTCACTCAAATTTTTAGTTACTATAGCGCCCCTATTTTATTTCATTACTTTCATTTCAGTGAATTTGATAAGTGTAGTGTAGTTTATATCAATATTTTGTTGTGATAACTGTAACATTTTATACACTGTCATGTAAGCACTAACGTAAAAAATATTTGTCATTTGTGTTATTAAGCACTGCCTAGATAATGATTCATAATTTGATTTTACTTTCATGTATGATATTGATATTATTTGTTGTAATCGTAATTCTGTTTTCATCAGGCCATTGATGAAATAATCCTTTCGCTGATCTTTTGTACCTGAATAAATATACCTTATTATGATAAATAAATAATTAAATAAATTAATAAGTAAATACAAAAAATAAATATATAAATGATGATGATAATAACAATGATAATAGTAATAGTAACAATAATGATAATAATACACTCTTAAAATGTTGGGCAACATGCTGTCCACACAACAATTGTAAAAAAATATATCCAACCCCGCGTATAGATTTCAACCAATACTGTGTAGTTTTCACCCAATTCACACATTATTGTTTAAAACTACCCAGAATTGGACAACGTTTTAACCAATTGTTGTCATTGGACAATATGTTGTCCAGCATTTCTAAGAGTGTAATGATAATAATAATACTCGATCCTACTACTACTACTACTACTGTACTACTACTATTACTACTACTACTAGTACTGCTACTATTACTACTACTACTACTACTACTACTACTACTACTACTACTACTACTACTACTACTACTATATTACTATTACTACTACTACTACCACTACTACTACCACTACTACTACTACTACTACCACTACCACTGTTGCTGCTACTACTACTGCTACTACTAATAATAATGATAATAATAATATAGGGTATTTTTATTGCGCACATATCCACCTTGTTAGGTGCTCAAGGCGCTATGGTAATGATAATAATACAAATAAAAATAATAATACATGATCGTTGTGTAATGGATGTCAGATTATGAATCAACGTCTACGAATCAAAGTTTACACTTAGAAAAAATCCCGTAAAATTATACATTTGTAATTTCCTGAAGATTTTTCCACATTTTAACATTGGTACAGATCCATTTAAGCAAATGACGATATAACTGTCGAAAAATATTTCCGCTTAAGTGAGCACCACTTACTTTTGAAAAGTTAGTGAAATATGATTTGCGCAGAACTTTGAAATAAATATGCGAATAAAAGTAGACCTTAATCATAAGGAACACGTGGAATTTAGCTATTAAATTGATTTGAAGATATCTTTTACCTTTTAAAAACTTGTTTCCTTGCCAAAAACACTTCGAAGAGTGCATTGCACCCCCATCCCACTCCCCCACACACACACGATATTTGCTTTACACTGAGCTGTGATTTACATGAAATGGCTTAGGCTTCATTTTCATTTTGTTAATCATTGCCAAGCTTGGGAAAAGTGTGGAGAAACAGGTATTTAATAAAAAATAAAATGTAAACCCACTTTAAATGATAAAAACTTAGTGAAAAAATGCTGGAGATGTCTGATATAAACTTTTGTTCAGATTCAATTATGTCCTGAGATCCAGCTGGCACAAAAAAATAAAGGTTGTGCTTACTAAGTGTTGAAATTTCAATTTGGATGGCAAAATTCTTACAAAATGCTTGAATGTATCCGTTTTATTTCAATTGACTAAAAGTGCAAGGGAAATGTATGAGAAATGTTTTGCAGTGTGTTTTTACAGCGTGAATACTAGCATTTCTGCGCAAACAGATTTCTGCGAGCTTTACAAAAATGGACAGTGCTCACTCAAGCATGTCAAGTGTAAT